>NW_015389455.1:11038-34289 GCF_001527695.2 Protobothrops mucrosquamatus | reverse complement strand
GACAATGCCGCTTGTATATCAGTGTGAAAGCAGATGATTTCCCCACTGACCGGGATAAAGTGGGGTTTATGATAAGCATGCTCTCTGGTTCTGCAGCTCGTTGGGGCACACCCTTGCTAGCCCAACCTAGTCCATTGATGGACAACTTTGTGGGGTTTTGTGAGTACATGCGGTTAATGTATGAAGACCCCATCAAGACTCAGACAGCTACCCGGCGTTTGAAGGCTCTGAGGCAAGGTCGACACCCTCTGCAGGGATATATCAGCGAATTTCGGCTGCTTAGCCAGGATTCAGCCTGGAATGAGGCTGCGCTAGTGGACGCTTTCCAGGATGGGTTGTTGGAGGAGATGCTGGATGAGCTGGCCCGTGTTGATATTCCCCCGGGCCTTACTGGGCTCATTCATCTCTGTCTGCGGATTGACGCCCGGCTGCAGCAGCGAAGGAGTCGCCGTGCCATCCCAGAGACCCATACGGCCCCCGTTGTGAGTGCGACCCCGGTCCAGAGGGAGGAGCCAATGGAGTTAGGTGCTGCCAGACCTCGTCTATCGGTGGCAGAGATGAACAGGTGACGTTCGGGGGGGTTGTGTTTTTACTGTGGGGACCCTGGGCATTTGGCCGCTTTCTGCCCCAAGAAGCGACGAGGGGCGTCTGTGACGGAGCTTGTCCCGAGACTGCCATCGGCTTCCCTATCGGGAAACGGCCCACACCCAACCTGAAAGGCCTTTTGGGTCGGGCATCCCGCACCTTCGAACAACACCCTTCTGATGCTGCCCACGGACCCCCAAAACATTTGATCTTGGATGCACGCCTGATTCTTCCTAAGTTGCCCAAGGGGATTCCTGTCCATATGTTGATTGACTCTGGGGCCACTACGAACTTTATAGACGCAGCATTCGTGGCTCAATGGGCGATTCCCCAATGCCCCGTGGATCCACCGATGTTAGTGGAAACCATTGATGGTTGAGTGCTTCGGTCTGGGCCAATTAAGGCTGCCACGCAACCGCTATGTATGGCCATCAGTACCCATGAGGAGGCCATCCAGTTTTATATCACCTCAGACCTGCATTTCCCTGTGGTCTTGGGAATGGCGTGGCTTTGAGCGCATGACCCACAGATTTATTGGTCACAGAACTTGGTCACCTTTCCAAGCTAGCAGTGCATGGACCACACCTGCCACATCTGTGCCGGTCAGGTAGAGGGGCCCATGGGGGTCTCCTTACCCTCTGAATTGGCGGATTATGCTGATGTGTTCAGAGAGACGGAGGCAAATCAATTGCCCCCGCACAGGCCCTATGACTGCCCCATTGACTTAGTCCCTGACGCGCCTCTCCCAGTGGGGTATTTGTATTCCATGTCGGACCCCGAGTTGGCCGCATTGCGAGACTTTTTGGACAAGAATTTGGCCCGGGGTTTTATTCGGCCCTCGTCCTCGCCAGTGTCCGCACCCGTACTCTTCGTCAAGAAGTAGTCCGGTGAATTGCGGCTGTGCTGTGATTATCGGAATTTGAATGCCATCATGGTGCGCAACCAATATCCACTGCCCCTCATCCCCGAACTCTTGGACCGGCTCCGTGAGGCAAAGATCTTCACAAAACTGGACTTGCGTGGAGCTTATAACCTTGTCAGAGTTCGGTCGGGTGATGAGTGGAAGACGACGTTTGGTACTTGGTACGGGCACTTCGAGTACACGGTGATGCCATTTGGCCTGACTAATGCCCCTGCCGTATTCCAGCACTTTATGAATGATATTTTCCGGGACTTGTTAGATCAGTTCGTTGTGATATACCTGGATGACATCCTGATCTATTCCCCATCGTGAGAGGTGCATCATCAGCATCTTCGTCAGGTCCTGCAGCGGCTCCGAGAACATCGGCTGTATGCCGAAGTGTCAGTTCTACAAGACGACTATAGAGTTCTTGGGTCACTGTATTTCTCCTGAGGGCATCGCCATGGAGCCGAATAAAGTTGAGTCTTTGCAGAGTTGGCAACCCCCACATCGTGTGAAGGATGTCCAGCGACTTCTTGGGTTCGCCAACTATTACTGGACTTTCATCCCCTGGTTTGCTCGGCTCCTGCAGAAAAAGACTCGGTTCCAGTGGGACACTCCAGAACAACGGGCTTTCCAGGCTTTGAAGGAAGCCTTCATGAAGGAGCCCATCCTGAAGCATCTTGACCTGCAACGGCCATTTGTCGTGGAGGCGGATGCCTCCGACATTGCCATTGGGGCGATGTTACTCCAGGCAACAACGCCCTGCGGTGCCCTCTTCCCTTGAGCGTACTATTCACGGAAATTGAATCCGGCGGAGTGCAACTATACCATCTGGGAGAAGGAGCTACTGGCCATTAAAGTGGCGTTCGAGGCCTGGAGGCATCATCTGGAAGGGGCGTGTCATCAAATCGAGGTCCGGACTGACCATAAGAATTTGGAGAGCCTACAGACCGCTTGGAAATTGAACCAACGCCAGATCCGGTGGTCTCTCTTCTTTGCGAGGTTCAATTTCTGGGTGACGTACGTATCCAGCGGTCACAATCAAAGAGTGGATGCTCTGTCCAGGAAGCCCGAATATTCCCGAGCAGAAGACAAGCTTCTGCACAGGACAGTGCTCCCTATTGAATCTTTTGCTGCGGTACGAGAGCCGATAGATATACGGGCTCGGATTCGGGAGGCCCAGCAGCAGGATGGTTGGGTGGCTCAGCGAAAGGAGGAGGTGGGGCCCAATTCCCCATGGACAGTCACGGATGGACTCCTCCACTATCGTGATTGGCTCTATGTTCCTGGGGGCCCGCTCAGGGGACTCATCCTCAGCCAGTGTCATGACAATCCGGCGGCGGGGCATTTTGGCCTGTTCAAGACCCTGAACTTGGTCTCCCGGACCTTCTGGTGGCCCCGAATCCGACACGACGTTCAGACCTACGTCTCCTCTTGTATTTCATGTAGGCAGGCCAAGTCAGCGATAGGGGCCCCGCCCTGCCTACTGCAGCCCTTGCCGACACCCAAACAACCCTGGGGGGCTGTGTCCGTGGACTTTCTGACGGACTTACCCCCATCTTCTGGATTCATGACGGTGTTTGTGGTGGTGGACATGCTGACCAAGATGGCGCATTTCATTCCATGTCGTGGCTTGCCGTCTGCTCGCGCCACCGGTCGCATGTTCATCCAGCAGGTGTTCCGGCTACATGGTCTTCCTGATAGGGTCGTGTCCGATAGTGGGGCCCAGTTCACAGCCTGTTTCTGGCAGGGGTTGATGCAGGCATTAGACGTCAAGATCTGCCTCTCGTCTGCACATCATCCCCAAACTGACGGAGGGACCGAGAAGGTCATTGGAATCCTGGAACAATATCTGTGCTGCTATGTCAATCAGCAGCAGAACAATTGGGTGGACTATCTGGCAGTGGCTGAGTTTGCGTTCAATAACTCCCAGCACACCTCCACGCAGATGACCCCATTCTTAGCCAATGTGGGCTATCACCCTCGGTTTTTCCCTCTTTCCCCATTAGATGCACCGGGACCACCAGCAAACGACTACATGGCAGAGTTACAGGCGATCCATCGATTGGTGCAGTGACAGTTGGAGAAGGCCAAGGCTGACTACAAAAGGTTTGCTGATCGGTCGAGGCGGGATACGCCTCCACTATCGATGGGAAACCGGGTATGGCTGTCCACCAGGAACCTACCGTCAACCCAGCCAGTCAAGAAATTAGACCACCGATATGTAGGACCGTTCCCCATCGAGGCTGTCATCAATCCGGTCACCTATCGCTTAACTCTGCCACGTTCCATGCGGGTACATCTGGTCTTTCACCGCTCTCTGTTGGTCCCTGAGCAACCGGCGTGTCCATTCCACCAAGCCGAACCTTCCCCACTAGAACAACGTGATGGAGACAGTGCTCCCGAGTACAAGGTTGCCAGCATTCGGGACTCCCGTTGGGTGAAATGTCACTTCCAGTATCTGATTGAATGGAAAGGTTATGGACCGGAGGAGTTCACCTGGGAGGATGCGACCACCGTTCATGCTCCTGCTTTGGTGACCGCCTTTCATGACCAATTCCCATCCCGACCACATCCGGATCGGCAGACCCGGGGGAAGGGCCTTGCGGTGCGGGATAGTGTTGTGATTCCGTGCCAGCCTGTGTTCCCAACAGCTGAGTCTGAGGAATCTGAGGAGGAGGTGGAGGAGGCCTTTGAGGGGCCATCAGGGTCAGAGGGAGGCTCTGATGAATTACAGGACTCATGGCTTGATGAAGAGCCTGGCCCCTCCAGTCGTGTTTCTGATGAAGTTCAGCTGTGTGAGGAGCATGAGTCAGATTTGGAAGGCTCACACCTGGATGTGCTAATTGATGCTCGCAGACGTCGTCAATTAGCGAGAGAAAAACAACAGCAGTCAATGCGACAACTCCAAAGTAAAAGGAGAAGGCAATGAGAGGCAATGCCCTGGGACTGCTGTATAAAAAGGGGAGGTGTGGGCGTTGCTGGTTGCTGAAGGCAACCGTTTGCAAAGTGCTTCTTGGAATCCTGGTCTGTTCGTCTTGTTTGCAACGTGTTCCTGTGAACTATTTCCTTCCTTTGGACTTGAGTTTTGCTGTTTGTGTTTTGGACTTATTGACAGATTTGTCACCCAAATAAAAGGGATTTTGTTTTGTTTTAAAGTCTCCAGCCTATTGTATCAGCAGGGATTTGGTCCTTGTGCCTCTAACAAGGACGGCAATAGGCTGGGATAGAACAGCTGCATAAACACCGCAGGGGCCCCTTGCCAGCCAAAAGGGAGCATGTTAAATTGGAAACAGCCAAGGTGGTAGTTGAAAGCAGTCTTCCACTCATCCCCCTCCTTGATTCTAACTTGGTAGTATGCCTCCCGTAGGTCCAATTTGGAAAATATGTTTCCTTTCAATAAGTGGGCCAGTATATCTTTCATGAAGCAGTGGGTACACATTTTCCACACACACTGCATTTAAACCTCTATAATCTACGCAGAGACTAAGAGAACCATGTTTCTTTTCTCTGAATAACATGGTGGTAGCCACCTGGGGTCTATCTGGGGGATGAACCCATGGGCCAGGTTCTTATCAATGAACTGATGCACTTCATTCAACTCCCTAGAGGTCATGGAATACAGTTTTGGTTTTGGTAGTTTAGCCCCTGGGATGATTTCAATGGCACAATCTGTGCGTTGATGGGGGATCAGTTCGTCCAAATCCTTTTGCTGAAAACCTCAGTCAACTCCTGATATTCTCTAGGTATGGTTCATAGGGCTTCAACACTTGAGGTAGTCACTATTTCCTGAATTCTTTCCTTTCCTGCCTGGCATCATTGACTTGGCGACTGGGTTTTCTCTTTAGGGAACTTCAAACGTCCCAGTCGCCAGTCTATTAATGGGTTCCATTTTCTCAGCCACGCTAGCCCCAGGACTAGAGGCTATTCCATTCTAGGAGCCACAATGAAGGTTAGAGTCTCTGAGTGGTTAGTCCCAGGGGTTCCATAGCTAACGTGGCTGGGATGCCCCCTGCGATGAACCCGTCAAGTTGGCAAAATGAAATGGGTTTTTTTAACCTTCTCAGCCAGACCCCTAACTTCCTGACTAGGGTTGGGCTGACCAGGCATCGGGTACATCCTGAATCTAAGAGAGTGGTTAGGGTCACCTTCCTTTCTCTGCCTGGAATTAACAGTTCTATGGGCATGGTCATTGGTGTGATCGGCCCACTTACCAACGGGTCGTCATCATAGTCACTTTTTGGCACCCTCGGCTCATCTTCTGGTGGGGTCAGAGTTCCCCCCCTGGCTTTGGGGTTGGACGGAACTCCACGACCTTCACGGTCCTCAGGGCCATATCTTTTTGGCGTTGGGTGGGATTCGTCGGCTTCCCTCCAGGCTGTTGCTTGCTTCTCTTGGTCAGAATTTTGCTGCAGCATTCTATGGTGCAATGACCTTCCTTGCCACACTTAAAGCAGGTTGTTGAGCATGGGGCTGCAGCTGAAGCTTTAGCTGCTTCTCTTTTCTGGCGGGGATCTTTTCCACACTTTGCCAGAATGGTATGGGTTGCAGTTCTGGTCGATTTCCACCTCCTCAGCTAGGAGGCACCAAACATGCAGTCATACCAAGGCACCCCTGGCTATGCATGCATTATGCAGGTCATCATCCAGCCCATCCTGGAAACAGCTGATCAAAATATCTTCAGGCCAGTTGAAATGGCATGCCAGGTCCCTGAATTCTTCCATGTATTCAGCTACTGGCTGGCGTCCCTGCCTCACAGTTTTCATGCAATCTCATGCCTTTTGGTCAGCCAGGCAGTCCTCAAACCTCCGTCTCAAAGCTATCATGAAACAGTTAAAGTTTCGAAACTCTGGTGCATTGCAGTTGTGCAGGGTAACCATTCACTGAGCTGCGGTCCCTTCTAGGGCTAGGGTGATGACCCTGATTCTGGCTTTCTCACTGGGGAGGTTTCTCCCATAGACTTGCATGTAGGTGAACACATGGGCCAGGAAGAAGCCTAATTGCTGGGGGTCTCCATTAAACCTCACCCCTAGAGGAACCAGCTTTGCTTCCTCTGGTGGGGCTCTTCCTCTGAGGGCTGGTGGAGCATTCCCCCCTCTGGGGGTTGCTGGCTGCTGTGCTGTGGGGTTGATTGCGGCCATCTCTGTAGATCCCACTGCACCCACCGCCGTTTTGGTCGCCCGACTCACCAACTACACACTTGGGTTCCTCTGGCTGATCCTTCTTTTTGCTCTGGCGCTGCCTGGATTTTGTTTTTAGGTCTTAAAAGTCTTCCCACATTGGAAGCAAGCTCCTGCAGGGCAACACAGACCCTCTCTAATGATCAGAGGAGGTTTCCCTCCCCCTCTGTGTGTTGGCAGGCATTTTTCTTGGCTTCAGCAAGGGTGGCTCTCAGATGCAGTGTGTCGCCAATACTCCATCAGATCCAGCTCCACTGTGGTGGGCAGTTGGTACCATGCTTGGAGATTGTCAGGGATCCCTTGGGTAGGCAGTTCTGGTACACCTCTCTGTTTAGCCCATCTCAAAATTGGTACACCAGTAGACATTCTGGCTACCCTCTCAGCTTCCTGGCCAGGCTGTGAAATTCCTGAATGTATTCAGCCATGGACCAGTTCTCCTACCTTATGGAGGGGATATTGGATTCCACCTGGCAAGCTTGGATGGGATCCCAAAATATGGCCCAGAGCCTTTCTAGGAAGGTGTCAATATTCCCCAACTCCAGATCCCCCTCGCCATGAAGCACCACCATCCACCCAGTGGCTTCCCCTTTCAGATTTGCAGCGATGGATTCACACAGGCCCCTTTATCCAGGAACGCTGCTCCAGGCCACTCTAGGTAGATCAATGCTTGGTTCAGGAATAGATGAGCTTATCCAGCCACCCATCAAACATGGCTTTCAAAGGCAGTGGTTCATGGTCATCTTGGACCAGCAGGTAGCTGGGTAGTACCCCCACAACTTGAAGGGCAGCACCAGCTGGAGCTTCTACCACTGCCAGGCCAGCTGGGTCTGCCTGGCAGCCACCAACTGGGTCCCAGATGTGCCTTGGTCTCTTGCCAGCCTCTAACTCACCTAACCTAGCACCATCAGGTGGGGTAGAGAAGGAAATGAAGCCGCCACATGTTGACCCATTCCAAGCGTTGTTCCCCAGGCTGGGGATTTCAACAGTTCCGCTCCTTGCATCTCCATCTCAACAAACGTCTCTCGCAGCTGCTCCACCGAAGGCTCTGGGAGATGGTCAGAAATCTACACCCTGCTGATTCTTCCAAATCCTCAGCTCTCTTGGCCTTCCACTTGCTCCCTCGGGGATATCACAACCTCCAGTGGGATGAGGGAGAATTCCATCTCAGCTGCTTTTTTCACTCCTCCGGTCCATTATATTTTTGAGCTGGTGTGGAAAGGATCCTGCCACAGCTCCCTCTTCTCACACTGGTGGCTGCTCAGCTTTCTCTGCTCTCACTTTGGACCATGTTACCACTGGCTGCAATCCGGAGTCCACCAGGGCCAATGCCAGTGCCTCCTGGGCAAGGTTCTGCCCAGACTTTGCGGTGGCATTGATCTTCTTTTCGACACCCGATACCACTATGCTACAGTCTTCTCTGATGAGAGCTGTGTCAAGCTTCAAAGAAACTTAATTCTGCTTCAACCATTGTTGTTTCTTAGCTTGCCAACAGACCCAGGGGGAAGGAAGGGTGAATGGAATGTGCAGCTGCAGCTGTGAGCTGTGAAATCAAGGCCATTCAGATTATTTATGAAGTAACAAAAGGTTTCTCTCATAACAATTGCCTGATGTTTAATTGGGGAATGTGACTTGCACTATCAGGGGAAAGGGGAGTTTCTATACTTTTAATTTACTGTTCTGGCGCCAATTTAACTAGAGCTGGTTTTCTATTCATTAGTGCTGATATGCTGCACTCAATAAAGTTTTGCATTAGAGATTGGAATGTCTGAGCTGTGCTTACTTCATTTGGATCATCAATCGGAACCTTGACACTAAACCAGCTCTCCTTTAAACTCAATTCTAACTAAGGGGTCCTGAGCCCCTATGCCCCATCTGGCTAACCCCAGTGGTAAAGACTCAGGAGAAGATGCCTAAGAGGGAGCAACCGGCCAAAGCTGGGACAGGGTTGAAGGATAGAACCCCAGGCAGAGCCAAGGGAGACTCTGGTGCCCAGCCGGCCTCGACACATCCCAAAGTGAAGGCAGAGGGGACGGAGTCACCAGTGATGCTGGGATGGACCAGGGTGGCTACGGCCTTCAGCCAGACAAGCCTGGAGCATTGGCAAGAAGGAGAACGGAAGGCATCCAAGGCTGAGTTCCCACCGGCTTATTCTAGCTCTAGGTTCACTAGCCTGGAAGTGTGGGAAGGACCACTCTGAAGACTGGATCTACCACTGCAGACGGGATCTGGTCTAATTTCGGCAGCTGTGCTAACCTCGCCACCTCAACTCTGACCAAGAACTGTGATGGCTGCAACCGTTTCACCTCATCCTGGTCCCAGTTTAGGGCTTGGGGTAGCGGGCCCACAGCCAGCAGCCGGAGCAGCTGGTTAGCAGCAGCCGCAGCAGCCAATGTTTGGGGCCCAACTGTGGATGTTCCCTTTTGGAGTGGGGTGGCCTCCACTATATTGGGGGCCCTGGGGACCCCACAGCCCCCGCTACTCAGAGCTACTTTCAACAGAGACCCAGACAAGCAATATATGCTGACGATGAGGCTCATGTGGATGCAATCATGGCCAATCTCGAGGGAGAAGCAGCCGAATGGGTGATGGCTCTCCATGACAAGGAAGCTCCCAAGCTGGAAGACCCTGATGCTTTTTTGGGAGATTCAAGGCCCCTGTCAACTCTACAATGAGCATGGCTGCAGCCATTTTTTTCTTCTCATTCTAGGTTGCCACATAGAACAGTGGGAGGGGGGTTGCCCAGGTGCTTCATTAGTCAAAATAATCTTCTGTCCTGTGGGAACCAAAGTCATCTGCTGCTCCCGAGACCAGGGACTTGGCGTTGCATAAAAGGCCCACCAAATAAGTATATTGGAGAACGTAGCTGCTTGCGTGGTTTTATGGGTGGGACATTTAACTTTGTAGTTTGGCAATTGTTACTTGTGTATTCAGACCTAGTTTCACTTTTGACCGTGCCGATACTTTGTAACTAATAAACATGTTTTTTGAGGAATTTTCAAGCCTCGGAGTTCTGCTTTATTCATCTCTGTCTGTCAGAACTATGACATTAAACCAAGTCTCCTAAAACTTTAGTTTTCTTTTGGGGTGCTGAGCCCCAACCGCCTATCCATCCTTTGGGAGAGCACTAAAGACTCGGCGAAGATTTGAGGGTGGAGGAAAAGAATGGCGATATCACCCAAACCCGACACATGGAAGCTGAGGTTCGCAACATAAGGGAAGGGACCAGGTCTGTGTCAGAGTACATTAGAGAATTCAGGTGACTCGTGGGGAGACTGAGACATTGGCCAGAGCAACTCCTGACCCACTACTTCAGAAATGGCTTAAACCGTGAGGCACATGTGCTTGCCTAAAGGGATACCAGGCTGCTGAATGACTGGTACCAACTGGTGACGAATGTGGAATTGGACCTGATGGAGTACAAGGGATGCGGGAGATTTGAGACCCGCCCAAAGAAGAGCCAGGAGAAGCGCACACTAGGTAGAAAGCAACCGGCTGTGCCATCTCCTGCCCCCGTTGAAATCCTGAGGCGTGCTCCCAGCTTGTGCTTCTGTTGAAGTCAGGTAGGCCACAATGTGTCCTGCTCCAGCACCCAGAGCAGCGCCGGTGGCCCTGCCTCCTCCAAAACCCCAAAAGCCACCAAACAAAGGGAAAGAAAAGCTGCATGTGGCTCGCCAGGTCTCACCCCCTAAAAGTGAAGGGGAGGGAACTCCGGCCAAAGAGGTCTTGAAACTGAACCTCTATGTGAGCGACAGTGAAGAAGAAGATGACCCCATGGTGAGTGGATCTGTCAGCCCCCTTGTAACCCAAGTGGATATTGTAGTGCTCCATTTGGGGGTGAGAGGGCTAGTAAAGGCCCTAATAGACTCAGGGTGCACTCGATGCCTAATCAGCCTGCCAACTGTGCAGAAACTAGAGTTGCAAGTGTCGGGGGAAAATCCAGCAAAAACAAAGACAGCACATCACAAAAGTCTTACTTTAGAATTCAGAGGTTTATTCTATTGAATTTAGAACACATATAAAATACTTACATTCAACAACCCATTGCAATAAGGAACAACATTGGATTAGCAGTCATGACAGTGATGGCTAGAGGCCATGTGGCCCTGAACCAGGATTGCCCTGGCCAGCTAAGTGGAGCCCCAAGGCCGGTTGGGAGAAAACTTCAAAATGAGTAGTAATGAAAAGCAGGAGCCCCGACCTCCCATGGGAAAAGAAGGGTGGGTCCATACTGGAGAGAAAGAAAAAGAGAAACCCTGAATGCAGCAAGTCTGCATCAGAGCAGGGGGAGGAGGAACAGACAGTCCCAAGAGAATACCAAGACCTCATGGAAATGTTCAGTGAAAGAGTGTGATGTGTTACTCCTTCACTGCCCCACAGATTGTGCAATCGAGATTCTGCCTGAAGCAAAACTCCCAAAGCCAAAAATGTATTCCATGACTCCAAGGGAGCTGAAGGACTACATCGATAAGAATTTGATGAGGGGATTTATCCAAGTGGCAAAATCTCGAATGGCAGCTCCTATGCTATTCAAAGAGAAGGGTCACTGAGATTGTGCATTGATTTTCATGGAATTAATGGAATGGAAAACATGTACCCACTCCCCCTTATGAAAGATATATTGGGACACTTAACCAAGGGAAGATCTTCACAAAATTAGACCTGAGGGAGGCATACTATCGAGTGAGAATCAAGGAAGGTGATGAGTGGAAAACTGCTTTCAACTGCCTCAATTTAAGGTGATGCCTTTTGGCCTACAAGGGGCCCCAGCTGCATATTTATGCAGCTCATACAAGGGGTTTTTGGTTTTATCTGGATGACATTCTCATCTACTCTGAGACAATGGACGAACATGTAAAACTCGTGCAGCAGGTGCTGAAAAAACTATTGGATGCTAAGCTATACGCCAAACTGTCAAAATGCAAGTTTCACAAAACCAGCTTAGATTACCTAGGCTACAGAGTATCATGTGAGGGGGTGGAGATGGACCCGGGGAAAGTGAAATCCATCTTGGAATGACAAGCTCCTCAGAACCACAAACAGCTAAAAGTTTGGGGTTCACAAACTTTTACAGGCAATTCATCCCCTCCTTCACCAAGATTGCCTTGCCCATCACAGGACTATTGAACATGGGAGGAGGGGGAGAGAAGCCCCAGCCGAACCAGCCCTTGAACTGGACGATGGAATGCCAAGTGGCATTTGAAAAATTGAAAGGCTGTTCGCTGCTGAGCTAGTTTTAAAATACCAAACCCCCTGGAGGAGCTATTTGTAATTCAAGTGAATGCTAGCGATGTGGCCATAGGAGCGGTCCTTCTCCAATGAAACCAGGAGGGGAAGCTGCAACCATGCGCATAGATGTCCCGAAAACTGAGCGAGACCAAGAGACAGTGGGGCGTGTGGGAAAAGGAAGCCTTTGCAGTACGGTGGGTGCTTTTAACCTGAAGGCAGTTCCTGGAGAGGAGTAAAATCCGATTTGAGGTGTGGACTGACCATAAAAACTTGGGAGGCTTTGAAACCCTCCCCTCAAACTTTCTCCCAAGCAAGTCTGGTGGGTGCAGTATTTTAACCAGTTTGACTTTGAGTTGAAATACATCCCAGGGGAGAAGAATTTCCTAGTGGATGCCTTGTCCCACATGCCTCAGTATAAGAGTAACCGAGAGGAGGTGGTGAACTCCGTCATCCCTATAAGGCAGCGAGCAGCATAGGCCACCAGGCAGCAAGAGAAAAAAAAGGGGCTCTTACCAAGGCCTTTGCAACTGAAACAGGAGCTACAAACTGATATGTGGTTTGTGGCTCATCAAAAAGAGCTGACTCTTAGGGAAGGTTTGGCATGGAAGAGGGACAAGCTGTATGTCCCAGACAACTTGCAACTACAAGTTTTACAATGTAGCCAAGACGCCAAGCAAGATGGCCACTTTAGATTCCTAAAGTCTTTACATCTAGCCAACCATCAGTTCTGGTGGCCAAAGATGAAAAAGACATTGAGAGCTACATGAAAAGCTGTGTTGTGTGTGCAGTAAGAGGTAAGAAGATGCCAGGGAAGAGCCCAGGGTTGCTGCAGCAGGTTGACGATCTGACCAGATCCTGGGAGGACATGGCCATGGACTTCAGTGTGGAACTACCCGAGAGTGGGGGGAACACCATGATTTGGACTGTCGTGGACCTGTTCTCCAAGCAAGGCCATTTCATTGCATGCCCTGGACTCCCCTCCACCCAAAAGCTAGCAAAGATGTTTCTACAGCACATTTACTAATTGCATGGGGTGCCCAAGCACATCATTTCAGACCAAGGGATCCAGTTCACTGCTAGGTTCTGGCGGAAGTTTATAAGAATGATTGGGTCTTCCCAGGGGCTTAGTTCAGCTTTTCACCCAAGTACAAATGGTGCTGCAGAATGAGCCAATGCAATGGTGGAACAATACCTGTGTTGTTATGTAAATTACCAGCAGTCTAACTAGGCAGGGCTCCTGTCATTCACTGAGGTGGCACAGGTTTCACCCCTTTCAAAGTAGCCATTGGGTTAGAATTTGCACCTATGCCAGAATGCCCTCAGGAGACTCCCTCCTCAGGTACTTTAACTGATTGGGTAAATTCATTCCAGAGTGTCTGGAGCAATGTAAAGAAAGCCTTAACCAAAGCAACAGAGAGCCAGAAGAAAAAGGCAGATAAGAAGCAAGCTCCCCAAGGGACAGTCCACGTAGGAGATAAAATGTATCTGTCTACAAAGTATTAAAGTTGAGACAACCTTGCAAAAAGTTAGGTCTGAAGTACATAGGGCCTTTTCCTATTGTAAAAGTCATCAATCTGGTTACAGTAGTTAAAGCTGCCCAGATTATTGTGTAAAGTACATCCGGCATTTCACTGCAGCCTACTGAAGCCATTTCAGAGTTCTAGGATGAGGCCAGTTGAGAGAGAAGCCCCCGGTCCAGTAATGATATCAGAGGAGACACACTATGAAGTAAAGTGGATCCTAGACTCTAGGGTCCACAAGGGGAAGTTACAGTACTTAATCCAGTGGGTTATCCGATCTCAGAGGCTAGGTGGACAAAAGCCCCATAACGTCAAGGCGGATCGATTAGTAGAGAAATTCCATAAGTACCCCCGGAAACAAGGACCCTTGCAAGAGAAGTAATGTGTGCTTATTATTTTTTAGGTTTCTTCTGGTTTCCAGGGGGCCAGCCTGTCAAGCTTCAAAGAAACTTTATTCTGCTTCAGCAATTGTTGTTTCTTAGTTTGCCAACAGATCCAGGGGGAAGGAGGGGTGAATGGAATGTGCAGTTGCAGCTGTGAGCTGTGAAGTGTGGGAATCAAGGTCATTCAGATTATTTGCAAAGTAACGAAAGATTGCCTGATTGTTTAATTGGGGAATATGACTTGCACTGTCAGAGGAAAGGGGAGTTTCTATACTTTTAATTTACTGTTCTGGTGCCAATTTAACCAGAGCTGGTTTTCTATTCATTAGTGCTGATATGCTGTACTCAATAAAGTTTTGCACTAGAGATTGGAATGTCTCAGCTGTGCTTACTTCGTTGGTTTAATGTTAATCGTCTGACTAGTGTACTCAAAATCAACGAATCTTCAAGGCTTTGAAATGCTATAAAAGATAAAAACTTTATTGAGTACACATCTCAGAAGTGAAGAAGTAAAACCAGCTCTGGTTTTCCCGCACAAAAATCTGCCTAGCTAACAATAGCTTTCCTTAACCCTCACCTACCGAGTGTTAAGTTGCCCAATCATATGTCAGACACCTGCGTTAGTGACTTTGGCATTCTTGTAGGCTCTCATGGTCTATGGATGGCTTCTTAGACTCATGTTTCCTCTCCATGCTTTCTACCCTATTTCTATGGCAAATGAGTAGTGATAGACGTTAGCAGGCATCTTAGTAATTCAACCACTTCTTCTGCCGGAGAAGTGGACCATTCTCATAATAAACTAAGGATATATGTCAAAATTGAACAGCCCTCTCTCAACAGAGGGGGAGGGATATTAAATCATCTATCTCCAGTCTACAACATAGTCCTTTCAACAGTTCCAAGAAGGCTCCACATCCATTTACACTACTCAGATGACCCTGATGACACAGATAAACCTCCAGGTGGCCTCAATGATTCTATAAAAGAATGCATCCAGTCAGAGCTGAAGAAGCTTCTTGGATGAGAAGCAAAACATCTTCAAAGAAAAACAAGAAAGTCCAGTTGCCTCATGAAAAATCATCTTTGGGACAACTATGATCTGGAAGACTGAGAATCTCCATAGACAATTCCACAGGAAGGCTAAAGCTACTTTTATTGAAATTGGCTATAACAACAGAATCTTGCAAATCTGATTGTATTGTGCCCAGTCCTCCCTTATACACCAGTGGATGAGCAGGCTTGACTTGTTAGTGGCTGCAATATTTTGATGGCCAAATCAAATAGGAATTCTCCTGATAACTTAGGGAAATAATAAAAGGGTAAGGAGAAATTCACTGAAATTAGAAATACGACTTCAGATTTTTTTATTGAAACCATTAACCTTTTGTTGAACATCAGTGGTGTGCAATACTTTGGATTTATTTCAGAAGATAGAATGTGAATTGAGCAGCTGTGACCAAGTGATTAAAGCAGCCTTGTCTGTTTCCAGAATCACCCAGAAACTTCCTTGAAGCAACTGTATGACTCTTGAAAGGATTGTACACATTGTACTTGTGTGTGTTCCAAAGCAGCTGTTTCACATCAAATCCAAAGTATTGCACAGCTCTACTGGATATATGTGGAGTATGTTAGACAAGCTTGCTGAAACACAGGAAGATATGATTATAGTAACATCCCTATAACAGAATTTAACTGGGCACAGAACGGAATGAATGGATTTCAGCATGTTATTTCAAAAAGTAAAAGATAATTTCATAACTGAATATATGAAAAAATAAACATCAAAGTGAAGGTAGTGTGTCTGGTCAAGATCAATTAAGTTACTAGTTGATGGATATGAAGAGTTGAGTCACACGTTCATTGTGCTGCCAAGAGGTCACATTAGACATGAATAATAGAAGTTGGTCAAAAACACAGGTGGGGATAACATATTTCTGATGTTTGAAGGCAAAGAGAGAGAATGGTGGCTAATAATGAGGAATGTTGGAGGGTTTTTGGGAATAGTGGTATATTTACTCACAATGGAGAAAAGTATGCAGAGTTACAGATTATATGGTTGTAGCTATGGGTGAATATGTTAATTGAAACATAGGGATAAAGGAGGTATGGTAGTAATGGCTTTATAGCTGACACTTCTGAGAAATTGTGGAGTAGAAAATGCAAGCGGGTCATAGGTACAATAGATTGAGTGAGGAAATAAATTACTATCTGCCAAAATGTAAAAGAGGGGCACAGAAAGGAAATCTCCACTGAAGAGTCAAAGCTATAAGACAGGCTCTGTATGGAAACTTTTGGAACCGTGGTGAAATAATAGAGATTGGCCAAATAAAGAAAACCCATTATAGAAAGAAAAACCAAGCAGTGCTTTCATTTACTCCAAAGATATTCTGTTGCCCAAGAAAACAAGCAAAAACTACAACTGGGTGAATAAATCTTGGAATCAGCCTGCCAAGGAATGCAGGATACATAAGAAGAGTTGAAAGTAGAAATTGGAGAAAGTATAAGCACAAAGTAAAGAAAAGTGAGAGAGAATACGATTGATGTTTCTAAAAGACACTGTGTTAATGTACTTCAGGTTACAGAAAATGAGAATCATCATCTGGTATATATGTTTCTCTAGATCATTTTGTTTGTTTTAAAAGGCCTTTTCTAAGTGCTTCCACCAAACAGGAAGAGGTAGGTGGGGTTATTGATCTTATAGTCATGGGTGCCTTTCCCATATGAATCTGCTTGGCATTTAGGGGCTAACTTACACTTTTCATAATCTTTGATCATTGACAGAACTTGCAGCTAATGAAACAGTTCAACAATATACATCACACATTCCTACAGGAGTATAGTAGCTCTGCCCCCCCCCCCAAAAAAAACCCTGGCACCAAGTTAAATCTTTCATCATCTAGGGATGTAATATCTTTATTTTCCTGGCTGTTTTGTAAAGTCTTTCCATGTTCATACTGTATAAAGCTTTTGTGATTTGTGAATATTTGGATTGCTTTTCTCCTGGACTGTAGCTTTTCCTTTGAACCAACAACATTCGCCAATCATCATTATCCAAGGTCAATAGACCAATATTTAACATACCTATTCCTTGGTCTGACCCATATATTTATTTCAAAAATGTCAATTATCAACAGTCTCTATCTTCAAAGTCAATAATGAGTAACTGGGCAGAACAACATTCCTCAATTGCACTGAGCGTACATTTTGAAGCAAGCTTTCCCAAAATAAAAACAAATGCACTGCATGGTTGTAACAGCTAAGGTCACATTGTTAATCTGTTTTGGAAAGCAGGCATCACATTTCCTTCCTTTGCTTTTGTAATTCACCGAAGTCAAAATGGTGCCCTGGACAGTGAAATGGGTTTGAATAAACAGAGCAACAAAGGATCCATTACCCATGGCTGGGTTTAATCTGATCCAGAGCTTTCTCTTGAAATAATGTCATAATTGCAGCAGAACATTTTTATACTAACCAAGGCTTTGCTCCTCTAAAATGGGGACAAAGGACTGGAGAGAGGGGAATAATAAACTATCAGAAGGCAAGACCCCCTCCCCACCCAAAAGGAAACTTTTTAGTCTTTTCCAGCAGCCTCCTGTTCATTTTTCTCTCTTTCTGAATGTTATGTTCTTTTTTTCAGTATTTTTGGTGACTATTTTTCTAGTAATCCCTTCTTTATATCCTTGTTTCCCCACAATTAACTTCCAGGTTGTATTCCGCCCCCCCCCCTTTTTTAAATCAAAATGAGAAAGGTTTTCCTGACTTACACATTTTCTTCTCTCCATCCTCCTCCATGAGACGCAGTGAAGGGCATTTGATACTTTCCCCCTAACTGCAGGACATCTCAGGAAATACACTTTCCACCACCCTTTGCAACATTGCTTTCCATCCTTGCTCTATATACCACATATGTCCAAGAAGCAGCAGTCAGCTGTGAGCAATTCCATACTTGGAATCCTTCTGGAGAAGGACAGAACTATAAAGATGTCCTAGCGAGTTTCCAGATGTGGCTTATGGTTTGTTTATTAAATTTGTGTACCATCAAATCATCCTGACTCCCTTCAGCTTGCAATAAAGTAAAGTACAATAAAAACATGTTGTAATTAAAACACAAGCAAAAAAGTTTCTATAATTAAAAAGATAGAAGTAACAAACAATTAACAATTTTTATTCCAAACCTCCTACGATAATTGAAAACCCCAAACTAACAATAAAACAAAAAACAATGAATACATTACAGGGTTGAGATCATATCTCGAGTGCATAAAGGTCTCAAGAATCAGGATTGATGAATGCAGCCAGGTTTCCTTATCATGGCTTTTTATTTTGAAAAAGCTAAGGATGTTTGTTACATTGCTTCCTTATTTATGGTATTAATACTGCTTCTTGACAAATTCCATGAAAATAGGCATAACAATTAAAACATCAAGAAACTATAAAATATTAAATCAGCATTAAAACAATATTAGCAAGCTCACTGCACGTTTTTAAAAAGTTAACTCAAGAGATGTGACTTAATTCTTTCTGAAGCATCTCGAAGCAAAGCACTAAGTTAATCTTTAAAGAAAGACCATTTCACAGTTGGAATCAATGCAGGAGAAACGTGGTATGTGGTACATCTTAAGGTAAACAAATGACAGATACTCAGTTGAGGGGGGAAACCCCTTATGAAAATCACATTTCATCAGAAATGTTGGGATTATTTAAAAAAAAACAGACTAACTAGATACACACATTATGATAAGCCACACTTTGCAAATCCATGGTTATTGAAAAAGCTTCAGCTGAGACTACATTGATTTGTGTTGGTTTATGGCATAGATTAGATTATATCTATACCACTTGAGGTATAGTTCTGAAGTAAGCCAAAGTTGGTTTTAATTTTATTATATATAAAATTATACATAATTTGATTATTTTAATTTTTTTTGAGCAAGCCATTTTACCTACTTTACATATCAAGCCAATATTCAGCTGCAGCAATGTTGACTTACAAATTACCCAGAATTGCCTGTGACATTCCCTCAAATAATTGCATAAGTATTCAGATCAAGTTTTAGTCTCTGGATCTCTGGAATTTGAGAATTTAGAAAGCATTAATTTATATTGTTTAAAATAAAACACTGAAAATTGAAATTTGGCATTAGAGAGATATATATTATGTTTAAAATTAGTGTTCTAAAATAAACTCATTGCTAGCCTGCTGGTATGTAAAAATGGAGCAGTGGCTGGAAACTGAAGCATACAAGGGACAATACAGATAGCAATCTGAGTACAGTACTAACATTCAGAGAACCTGGCAGGAAATACAATTCACATGCAGTTGCCAACTATGAGACTGCATGTGCTATGCTAAATGGAAGTGTATTCTCAGACAAACAATTGAAAGGGGAAATGTGAATAGGAAACAAAAGGATGAGCTAAAAATTGAATTGCATTGCAATGTAGATTCACTCAGTCTCATCCATTTAGTGGTTAGAAATATCTATTGAGGTATCTTCCTAACCAGCAAGTCTGTGTTAAGAGTTGTTAATATGGTATAGGATACATAAAATAATTCAATTAAGTAAATAAAGGTTTAATTTGGGATATTTTTTGTTCAAAATTTAATTTAAAAAGCACTTCAAAAATGGCTGAGCTGAGAGATCATGCACAAATACAATTATAACCACCTTCACAAAAAAATGATCTTGCATGCTCTTAAAGATGAAATGATCGGGTGGGTTTCTTGTTTAGCTGGGTGATATTGCATTTTCCAAATGTTTATTTAGTGGTCCCAAAATTTAGTTCTAAAACAAAAAATATAACAGCAGCAGAAGAAACAACAGTAATTTATACTAAAATATTAAACAATATTACATATTATTTAAAGCAGGTGATCCTTACTTTGTATTTAAAATTAATCCACATTTTTTAGTATTTTTTCAATATGATGTGGTTTTCGTATTTGTATTTGTTACCCACTGATTTGTTTAGTATTTTATACAGTAGCATTTGATACCATAAACCAGAGGTCCCCAACCTCTCTTGGTTGGGGAAGGGGAAGCATTTTACATGCACGTGTGCAAATGGGGCAGTAATCACACAGGTGATGCAAACAGGGTGGCACTAGTGCCCACATGACACTCGCAAGCTCTGCCTATTTTCGCTGTGCGGCGTCCCATTTTTGCCGTACAGTGCCCAGTTTAGGCTGTGTGGTGCCCCATTTTCACCACACGGTGCCATTTAGGCCGCGCAGCACGTCCTTTAGGCCACACAGCTACAGCGCTAGCAGGAGTGAGGATAAGTAGTGGGCTGCAGCCCACAGGTTGGGGACCCCTGCCGTAAATAATAGCTTGCTAGCTCTTACCTTATGAAAATTCAGGTTTACCAGTTGCTGAAACAATTTCAGATCTTGAGATTTGAAGTAAAAATATAGCAACCTAATGTACTTTATATAATTTTGTAGAAATGGCAAAATATAAATTATGGTGTTAACCAATGCAGCAAATTTCAAATATTAGTTAATGTTTTAGTTGAGGCTATGCCGAAGGCAAGCCTAGCAGTAATATATTTGATATCAAATTTCATCCCTGGAACATCTTAAAGATGTGATCCTCTAGTTTCTCTTTCCAATACACTTCAGTGGAAACAAGGAGCACTGGAGAGTCATCACTTGGATCTTGCTTTGACCATGAACCCTCCAAGTAGCTTGAATCAAGCCACATCCTATCAAGGTTTACATTAGGGGTGTCCAACCTTGACAACTTTAACACTTGTGGATTTCAACCCCAGAATTCCCCAGCCAGCATGATCAAAGAAGGGAAGTGGTACCTTTTCTCTCCCAAGGCAGCAATTTTCATTATTATTTGAGTTTCAGTTGGTGGAACTCTATATATTAAACTTACGTATATGAACATCATTTTCTGTGGTGTGTTTGAGGAATGTCAAGGGTCAAAATGACCCTTTACATGACCTGCCACATAAATATGGAATACTTCTATTTGGACCCCCATTTTATCCTCTCAATTACACTATTCAAACTGGGTGTTGACAGGACAATTTTGAAATATTCCAAGAATTACCAAAGAAATGTTCAGGGCTGTGTGGATCTCATGGTTGAGTACTCCTTTTGTAAAGTAAATCACTAATAAATTGTCTAGATTCTTTGAACACACTGAAAATGCTATACAATTATTAATTATTCACTTTTATTTATGTAAAATCTGTTAGTTTAACACTTCTGCTTTTCTCTGACATTTAACTATAGCTTACATGTAAAAGAATATATTCCTATTCAGAGAGAGAAAAAATTCTAATTTTTATTTTACAGCTGGCAGCAGCAAAGGAAGAAAGATGACTTCAGTCAGTTATGGGCCTCATCTCTGCATGAGCCCAAAGTTGAAAAGATGCCACGGACAATGTTTTAAACTCCAATTTCATATGAAATATCCACTATTTGGAAATTGTACAGGTTGAATATATATTGAATATATATGCATGAGTTTTTCTACAGTTAAACATAGACCAAAGCCAAGCTCTGAGCCAACATCTTGAAAGTTTGTTGGATCTATGGCTTAGAGTGGCTGTTATGGTCCAATAAACTTTAACAGGTGTGGAGTAGGAATTGTAGATTCTCTAATCAAAGGAATGTAAATATCTGCCTGACAAAAGTTTCAAAGAATGGTAAGAAAAATTATTCTAATAACCTGGACTTAATTATGAACTAGGCAGAAAGTTCTTTTCCAAGACTGTATTTCTAGTTCTTCTCTTCTTCCTTTTCTGGCAAAAGTGAAAAGAAATTGAAAACCAGCAAATGAAATGGAAAAGTACATCTACCTGGTTTCAGAGATTAATACAGTATCAACAACTGTTAATGTAAACTGATTCAGATTTGCATATGGAGTTGTTCTTCAACATGAAGGCATGACATCCCACTAAGGTGTCCGTTGCTTGTAAGAGTTAAATATGCCCTTTAAAAGCTGGCCACAAATAGATGTTCTTCTACATGCTGTTAGGATGTGAAAATCAGGAATGTGTGTGTTGGAAATGAGAATTATGGCAATCAGTTCAAAATATCTGGAGGCGCTGTGCCAAAGAAAGAATCTTGGGCACATTCACAAGACTTTCATTAGAAATTGGTGACATTTCAAACAGTGTTGACCCTATTACTGCTTAAAGATTTAGATGGAGATCGAGAGTTTGTAATACAACAGCAAATCTACTCTCACCAAGTGATGGGAAACATTTATTTTGAATTTGTGCTTGTCATCCGATTGCTAGAGATTTCATGCTGTCTGAAAAAATATGCTGATAATTCCAAAGAAACAGTTTGGAAGACATACAACCCATCAGCAAATAATCTACTATGTATCACATAATTCACAGCTGGTAATGCAATATAAATCATTGTGTGAAGTGATATTGCTTTGTAGGATTTTTTTTAATTCAAAGCAAAATCACTATATATTTATGATCATGGCTTGACCCCAAAATAGAAGTACTTATAAGTTCTCTGATATCCTCAATACATTGTGTTCTATTCTTTTACTCATGTTGTCTAGATTCTTACAGCTCTTTTTAAAGGGCTTGTTTTACTCTTAGCCTTTCCTTCCTGAGTCCAGCTTGTCATTCCTTCTCTGAAAATTTGATGCAAAGCAGGTTCCATTCATTTCTCTGCTACTACCATAATGGGTGTGCCTAACAGTGACAGAATGGGAGCAACATATAAATAATTGGAAGCAACCCATACAGCTAATGTCAAAGTAGGGAGGTCATTATACTGTTATAGCTTTGAGTTCTGTTTCCTGCTGTGGCTTTGGCCCATTAGATTTTATAGTACACTTTGTGTTTGGATAATTGTAGAGGAGCATTCGCTTACTGAAAGATTTTCAAATTTATAAGGAAGTTTGAGAGTTGGAGGACTGACCTAAGAAAAAGAAAGAGCATTTCTACTGCTAAGGCTGTTACAGTTGTATCAAACATATAAATGTAGTTATGAAATGGCTATTATGGTATAAGCTTAAACTGGGGGAAAAGTTTTCCAAGAGAACAACATTGTACTTTCCCCTAAAAGAAGAGCAAAATATTGTGTGTGTCTGGAGGAGTATTACCCCATTCAGAAATAACAGCTCCAGAACCAGGGATTCTGAAAACCTGGAACAAGGTTTTATCTTGTTAGAGTTAAGTCACAATTTGTTCATCCCCATCCACAGTTGCAGGCTCAGACATTGGGTCAGCATCTCCACAGCATTACATGTACAGCCCAGAGTGGAGATGTTGTTAGATCGCGCAGGCAGTAAGACACGAGTCGAGTGACAGTCAGCTCTCGGTTTATTGGCAAGGCATCAAGTAAATCCGGACTGGCTCTCTGGGCCAGGGGAGCCCTCTTTTATGGGATTCCCCTGGCTTGTAATCACACAATTCCATTGGCTGGCAAGACCCTGTTGCTAGTTAGCCAACCAGCAACGGGCATGA
>NW_015389455.1:7153-8462 GCF_001527695.2 Protobothrops mucrosquamatus | reverse complement strand
CGGGAACTCCTCCAACAGCTGCTCGAACTCGTCCTTGTGGATTCTGTGTAGGCCGGTGAATCCCAGGCCCAGGGGTTTGAGCCACTCGACGCCGAGCAAGGTGGGTCGATGGCCCTCCACCATGGTTAGCGGTAGGCGAGCTTTGTGTCCCCGGAACGAGACGTCCACCCGTGCTCGACCTAGCACGCGAAGCTCGTGGTCGTTGAAGTCTACGAGGCGTCCCGTTGGTTTCTCCAGGGCGGTGTGGGACAGCTCCGGCAGCAGTCCTTTGAGCTTGTCCCACGACATGATGGAACCGATGGATCCCGTATCCACCTCCATCTTACATGGTCGCCTCCCGATCATGACTGTTGCAAAAAACTTTTCCGCGCCAGTCGAGTTGGTGTGGCTGACAACCATGTGGTGCACCTTGCGCTCGTCCTGGTCGTCGTAGCCCCTTCTCTGGTTGCGCCTCCCTTCGGGTCGGGCTGACCCCTTCCATCTGTTCTCACGCGGTCTATGGGGCGGCGAGTGGTGGGGCGGTGAGCGGCGCGGTGGGGATTATCGTGGTGGAGATGTGTGCCTCCGTGGGGATGAACGCTGTTTCCTGGAACTCGGGTGCGAGGCTCGGCATGCTTTTGCGATGTGTCCTCGCCTCAGGCAGCGGCTGCACGTGGTGTTTAGGAACCGACAGTTTGCTCGTGTGTGGTTCCCCAGACACCCTGGACACTCGAGGTCGTCCCGCTCGTCTCGCCATGCTCGCTGCTTCCGGCTGGTAGCGGTGCGATGGACGGTCTCTTCCTCGCTGGCCTCATCCGATTCGGTGGCCTCCGGATCGGGGGTTGGCTCGCGATGGGTGCGATGGATGTCACCCCGTCTCATCTCGGTGGCCGTGGATTCGGACTCTTCTGTGGCGAGGGCCTCGTCTAGTGCTTCGCTGAGGGTGAGACTTCACCGTACGATGAGTCGCTTCTTCACGTGCTCGTCCCTCATACCCATGATGAGTCGGTCCCGCAGCATATTTTCCAGGGCGACGAACTCGCATCGGGCTGCGATCGATCGGAGCTCTCCGAGGTACTTTCTGATGGGTTCGCCCGCCCGTTGTTGTCGGTTGTAGAAGCGGTTCCGTGAGACTAGGAACCCTTCGGAGATCCCGTACTGACCAGCCAGCAGACGTTGGATATCTGCCCAAGGGGTGTCCTCGATGCTGGCTGGAGCGACCAAGGAGCGGGCCACGTGGTAGACCTCGTCTCCGCAGTTTGCGAGGAATAAAGCCTTCTTCTGATCCCCGGGAATGCCTTTTTGCCCATTCCCGGCCAGGTGTAGCTCG
>NW_015389455.1:0-6728 GCF_001527695.2 Protobothrops mucrosquamatus | reverse complement strand
CTGGCTTGTAATCACACAATTCCATTGGCTGGCAAGACCCTGTTGCTAGTTAGCCAACCAGCAACGGGCATGAAACTGTATGCAGATGGAGAAGGGCAATCACCCTTAATGGGCGATCAATGGTGAAGGGCAATCACCCTTAATGGGCGATCAATGGTGAAGGGCAATCACCCTTAATGGGTGATCAGGATATGCATAGAGGATTAAGGGGGGGGAATACAAAGAACACAACAGATGTAAAAGTGGTATCTTTAGCATACTCATCATGACCTCAAGCTGTAGCTTCAGGAGTGGAAAAAGTCAAACATTGAGGCATATACCCACAGAGGTTTAGAATTAGATATCTCCCCCATTATCAACACCAGCTAGAAACAGCCTTGGAAAGAGAACTTTCACAAAGCTCTGCCTCCCATTCTCAATGTCCTAAATTAATTCAGAAATATATCATGATCATTGATCTCTACTACCACCAAGAGACACAAGTGGACAAGAAACTGGTGCACCAATCCCATCCCAAACCTTGTGGAAATAATCCACAAGCATATACAATGCTGTTTCAGTGCTATAGCCTGGCCTGAAACCAGACTGAAATGGGCCCAGATATCTCATTTTCTTCAAGGCCCTTTGAAGCTCAATACTGATCAACCTTTCAACAATTTTTCCCCCAAAGGGAAGGTTGGAGACTAATAAAACTTGTCTAATACTGATGTATCCAATTATGACCATCCCCTCTTATAATATAGGTGAAATCTTCCCTTCATGTAAAGAAGCATTCACATTAGCCAGGAAGAAATATGAGTCTAAAACACATGGCAGAACTCACAGCCCAAAGGACTTCCTCCAGTTGAAATACTTCCCAGATAATCAAGCAAAAACTACGTCTCAGTAATCCCAAGGTGCTTTTTCAAGAGGCAAGTGGACTTACTTGTTTTTCTTTGAAGACGTTTCGTTTCTCATCCAAGAAGCTTCTTCAGTGCTGAAGAAGCTTCTTGGATGAGAAGCGAAACATTTTAAAGAAAAACAAAGTCCAGTTGCCTCTTGAAAAAGCACCTTTGGGACAACCATGACCTGGATGACTTAGAATCTCCATAGATGTCTCCGTAAGTTCCATAGAACAGGGGTCCCCAACCCCTGGTCTGTGGACCTGTACCGGGCCGCGGCATGCCAGCAACTGGTCCACACAAACAAGCAAAGCCCCATCAGTGGGATGCTGGCAGCACACAAAACCACGCACTCTCTGATCCATGGAAAAACCTTTCTCCACGGAACCGGTTGTGGTGCCCAAAAGGTTGGGCACCGTTGCCATAGAACCTGCCCAGCCAGAATCTAGCTCTGAGCAATTTCAAATAACTAACTGATGCTTAGAATAATCCTCACAGAAACCCTGCAAAAGTTTCCCCAGCCTTCTTATCAAGGGATCCAATCACTTGAAACAGTGCTGTTTGCCAGCTATCTGCAGATGTGGTAAGAATGGAGAAATAACCCTGATTTGCTGCTTTTAGGTAAACCTTGATAAAAAATCTTACCTGGACTTGGTTGAATTTACTCTGAAAACCACAGGGTGGGAGAGAGAGAGTCCATACAGATGTGATCATGTCCAAGGCCACTGTCACCCACTCATTTCAAGCTGCAACTAAAACCTCAGTCGGGCTGCAGGGCAGAGCTTCAGAGACAATTCTAAGTTCCTTTTGAGTCCATCAGTCAGCTGTGAACTGATTCGATATGCACTTCCTCCCTATAGATGGGTTAGTGACATGGCACTCCAAAGCTAAGAGGGAGTGATGTGTCTAACAAAAGACTAATGTCACATCACCACATACCAAATTATGTTTCCACTACCCAAGGTAAAAATCAGATCTAATGTATAATGCTCTCTCCTGTGAGTAGGATATCCAATAATCTGGATCAGATTGCCATGGTGGCTGTAACCTCCAACCCACCTGATTCTCTGGCCAGAGAAAGCATGTTGAGTTCTGCTAGAAAAAATAGCTTGGGAAATTCCATGAACTGGATTACAGGATCGATTGGAAAAAGGAAAACTACTATGCTCCATGAAGGCTGGTACAATGCTTGCAATCCCAATTGATTTCTTTGGTTGAATTTCACAGGGATTCACATCTGGTTATGGCTGATGCAGTTCCCCTGAAACCTACCACAGATACTAAGATGATAACAGCCATACCACCTCCTTCAGTCAGGACTGTAATTAATGTCACACTTTAAACTCAGGAAAGGCACATTTTTGAGAGGAGAAACCCAATATGTTCCCCAGGTTTTAGTAATGTATATGTCACCCATAAATGGTCATTGATAAGGTATTATTATAGGCTAATCTTGTATTACATAGCAGATGGAAAATAAGATTTGAGAGATTAAGCCTTCAGTTTCAACAGAGGAACCAGACATCAGTACCAAGCAGTGAAGCCATCTTCTGAGAAAAGCCTATCCCACATCACTGACCATACCTTTCCAAGTCAATAGGGAGAACAATGATGAGTAGAAAGAAATATAAGTACTTAAAACACTGCTAACAATTTCTACAGGGAGCCACATTTCACTAGGGCAAAGAGGTTTTCTCCTTGTGCTTGGAAAACAGAGAAGACTGCACTGGAGCATGGAGCATTTGGAAGCTCTGGCTGTAGTGTTGACATGCCACAAAAACATGCAAATGCAGTCCACGAGTACCAGCTACTCCTGGCCTTATGGAGCATAGAAGTGATTGGTTGGTTGTCAGAGTAACACAGTGATGGGGATTTCCATAGATGGACCATTTGAAACCATTCTGATTCATTCTGAAAAGAATCATTAGGGCATTTGAGAATCCAAACAAATAAAGCTGGAATCACTGTTTAAATACAAGCAATTAGGCAAACCAGAGAATAATTATATCAGACACCAACAGATGAATATTTGTGCACCTGGTTACCATAAAGCAGGGGTCTTCAAACTTGGCCCTTTTATGACTTGTGGACTTCAACTCCAGAATTCCTCAGCCAGCATGCCTGAGGAATTCTGGGAGTTGAAGTCCACAAGTCATAAAAGGGCCAAGTTTGAAGACCCCTGCCATAAAGAGAAAGGGAGAATGTACACAAAATAATCAAAGCTGTTACCAGGCAATTGTTAAGGAATTACTGTATATTTTAAATACACGGCAAATAAAATGCTCCAAAGCTTTTTAAAAAGCTGGCATAAGTAACTGAAATACCAGGTTATCACCATTCTAAATTTAAGTTGGAAGAATTTTGAGAACTCTATTTTATACAGAAAAGCATGGAATCCATGTTTGTTGGGAGACATGAACACTCTTTCTATTTTCATGCTGCCTTTTGTAAATGCGATGAAATTTGTGTTCAGTGTAATGATAACGCAGCAGCAGCATTTATAGAAAGTCAATATAGGAAAATTTTGGACAAGATTTCATTTTATGTTCCTAGTATGTATTTGGAAGCATGCTGAAGTTGGTTCATAACCTTTGACAAAACCTGATTTAATTCTGGCCTCCTGACATGTTTGTGAATATATTCTGGAAATGTGGATTCTTCCTCCCCCCCCCTTTATCTTCTCTTAAGGGGCCAATGGCAATTAAACAAATTTTTACCTTGATTGTAAACTTATACTTGCAAAGTATAAGACATTCAAATTTAATGTACCTTATTTTGGGCTTGGTTATCTTGCAATTATCTTTCTATTCTGGTTGACAGAGCCCTTTTTAAGAGAGAGCTTCAATGCAGACCCTTTAATGCTTGGCCTTGATCATCAGCTAATTCACCCATTGCCAGATTTTCTTGAAGAAGTGATTAATCACACAGCCTTATTTTTCAAGAACAATAATTATAAAACTCTCATGACAGGCTTCCCAGATGTAATATTTTAATTAATTAGAAAGAGTGGCACTGTTGTACCTTTGACAGGAGTTAACATTTTGAAGATGCCATGATAGCTCTTTTTTTTTTGCTTGCCCACCATAAAATTTACACTGCAAACTGAAACATTAAAATGTAGTGCAGAATGTATTTCTTTACTTCCTTGGATCTACTAATCATAGTAGTTGTTCTGTCATTACAGGTAGTCCTTGACTTTGACAATTGAACTCAAAATATCTGTTGCTAAGACAGACAATCGTTAAATGAGTTGCCTCATTTTATGACCTTTCTTCCCAGTTGTTAAGTGAATCACTGCAGTTGTTAAATTAGTAACATAATTGTTAAGTGAATATGGCTTTGCTTGTCAGAAGGTTGCAAAAGGTGATCACATGACCCCGGGACACTGTAACCATCATAAATATGAGTCAGTTGCCAAACATCTGAATTTTGATCATGTGATCACGGGGATGCTGCAATGGTTTTGTGAAAAATGGTCATAAGTCATTTAAGTACTGTTGTAACTTTGAATGGTCATTAAATGAACTGTTGTAAGTCGAGGACTACCTGCACCTTTGTTCCATTAGTGCAGGAAAATCCATAGTGGCAGAAAGAAATTGCTTTTGAAAAAGGATGGCTGCTTTCACAAGCATGGTAAGTTATTATTTGTTTAATATGATGCTGCAGGCTAGGTTTACTCAACATGTTCAGTCATAAACCAGGTTTACATGCTGCAGTAATCAGATTTACAAAGCAGGCTATGCCAGAACCAAACTACACTGCAATTCAGCACAGTGTGTTACTCTATCATTGTTGCACAGAGTCTACTGTTTCTTCTGCCTGGTCTAGCTATAGAAAATAAAAATGTAGAATCATTTTATAAGTTTATTTAAAACCTAAATGTGTGAGTGTTAATAAATGTGAAAATATAGCAAAAATAATTTATATTAAAAATACAAGTGGTAAAACCACTGACTCAATATGGGCCAGCTTAGCCTAATATCCAGCTGCTAACTATTGAATAGGTAATTTCAAGGGCTCAGCTGTTCCTCCTTTGAAAAGAGAAGAATGACATTGCTTCAGACATTCAGATCATATTTGGATAAAGCATTGTCTCCTTTAATTTCCAATGCACTAATATTTCTATTCATATATTCTGGGTGCCAAAACACTTCATATACACAGGGATGTACATGTTATTGCATCGTATTTCTGAAATGACAAAAAAATATATTAGCACAGTATAGCAGCTTGAAAAAATATAATGATCTCAAGGATATTATATACTAAAAGGTTGGTAGAGGTGCAAATCATAATATATAGTTTTATTAGCACAGTATCATATAGCAAGTAAAATATATTTTTATAATGTTAATCACTTGCAATAATCATGCTCTAGCAAAATAGATTCTCTTATTTCATAGAGTACACAAATTATTTACCAGTCTTTCCTAAAATATTTATTTCAAAGTAGGTATGTGCCTGTGTTAAAACAAGATTTGGCAGTGTTACTCTTATCCTAAGGTTATTCAAAATGCAAGAACTTCTTTCCAAAGATTTTCTATAAAATTCTCCTTGAAAATAAATGCAATAGTCTACAAGAAATCAAAATAGACCGAATACAATTCTAACATAAATAGTATTTACTCTGCGAGGAGCAAATACATAACTTAAAAAAAAATCTATTAGTTCAACTGTAATTCGTTGCTTTTCCTTCCATTGTCAAAAGCAGTTGTGGATTCAGAGCATGTTCTTCTGCTTAGTCAAGATAGACTGTCACCTCAAAATAAATCTTACCCTACCCATTCTAGTTATTTAGAACCTTTATGTTTTATTTTCTATTAAAGTTGCAATGCAAAACTGACACCCATGTACCTCCTCCTGGGGTCCTAATTGGAGGGTCTCCCAAATTAGTCTTTTTTCTTTTATGCAGTTCAGGGTTTTAAGAGTTAAAAGTGATGCCTTAAAGGTTTGTGAACATCCATTTCACACCTAGAACCTTTTGAAATTGCCCAACTGGTACTTGTTCCTACCCACTTTTGGAATATGGCTGACACAAATTGCCTATCCCTATAGTAGAAACTCTAAACATTATTTTAAAAAAACACATATTAAAACATTGCAGTTATAATTCCAAAACCACAAGATTAATCATGCTCATGGTGTAAAGTGACTGGAGCCTAAGATTATTATTTTTTACTTAAAATGAGACCATCAGTGAAAAGTTTGAAAATGAAAATCAAATATATAAACAGCTTAATTTTTTATATAGTAACATATTCTATAAGAAATTTAACTTCAGAACTGGCATTATTCCTGACCCATGTTTTGGGCACCGTACAGGAAGGAAGTGACATAGTTTTTGACTCTTGTATATACATGGTCTTTTTAATATGGTATTTCCCCTCTGCACTTCTGTTGATGCAGTAACTATGGTTCCCTAGTGCAACACTGGCAAGGAGCTGTTGAGAATTAGTGGAGAAGTGAGGTGCTCTAAACCACACTCCCCTGAGTATACGTTTGAGTAAATAATGGAAATACATTAACACATGACTATTGATACTTAAAGGGATATTACTACCAATTGTTCAGAGGGAATTTCTAAATTATGTTCTTGTAGGCAGTAATTATTCTTTTTTTTTTATTGAAAATTTTTAAAAGTTTTACAATATAACTCCCCTCCTCCCCAAAACCCACCCTCCCCCACCCCCCTCCCTCCCCCCCGACTTCCCAGAGCCACACACAGGGTTAACAATACAATAATTATACTCTGTCTTAGATTATATCACCCTTAAGTTAACAATTCTATAACATCCTTTAGCTCTCTTCTGAACAAACATATTAAACATTATTATTACTAATTAAAAA
>NW_015389454.1:53435-60440 GCF_001527695.2 Protobothrops mucrosquamatus | reverse complement strand
AAGAAGAACAAGAAGAAGAACACAAAGGCAATAGGGGACCCCAGGGAAGAGAGCTCTCAGCATGGAACCTGGAATACCAAATGACCATTCCTGTTGAGGAAGCAGCCCAATCAATTTCAGGTCCTCCCCATCAATTGGAACTCATAGACCTCTGGAGAGAGAGGTGTTCAGCCTTTGTTCCAGGAGGCTCAGATGGAAGGCTCAGGTTTCCACAGAAGTAAGAAACCTAGCAGCTTTCCCCAAGAGGAAAAGGCGCGTGGTGGCAATGGATGACTTACTGCTGTGAAGAATAGAATAGAGAGAGTAATCTGTAGACGAGACGTTATATTAAGGGATGTGTGTCATGGTTCCGGTAGATGAGTGTTCTGTCCCAGCCCACGTGAGTCCTTGCTATGCTCACAAGGAGAAACCCCTCTTCCAATCAAGCAGGCAGGAACCGCAGGAAAAACTCAAACCCCTTTTTATTATTCACAGACCTGAGTCCATGTCCAAGGCAAACAAATATAGTTCACAGCAACTCGAGTGATCCTTACACCAACGGTTGCCTTCAGCCACCACCACCTCCCACACCTTCCCTTTTATTATGCAGCCAAGGCGTGGCTTCCTAATGCCTTCTCCTTTGCCTTTGGAGCCGCCCCATTGCATTCCTCTGTCCTGCTCGCTTCTCTTTCCTGCACATCCGTGCATCCGTGATTTGTCCCAACTGTTCTTCATCACTGTCCACCTCAGGCTCCCAGCACAGCTGTCTCTCAGCCTGAGCACGAGTAGAGGGGCCAGGCTCCTCGTCCGACTGTAAGTCTTGGAGCTCCTCAGAGCCTTCCTCTGACTCTAATGTCACTCCAAGCCCCTCCTCCTCCTCTGAGTCCTCAGACTCAGCTGCTGGATCCACTGGCTGGCGAGGAATCACAACAATGAGACCAGTAAAAGCAAAACTCTAAGGCTAGAGGTTTCCTTAAATAAGATATTTATTGGCTATAAAATATCAGCACAATCAAAAGTGACACCAAATCTGGAGTCCCCCTCCCAGTGTTACAATGTTACAAAGTTGAACTTCCCACCCCAGTGCTATGTCATTATCCACGTTCCCGATGGAATACTTGGGCAGACTTTCTAATGGAAGGCTCAGCCTGCCAAAAGCCAGGCAGTAATGACCTTGGTTCCCACGGGACAATTTATTGTTCAGTCTAACCTTAAAACCTGGATTGCAAGGCGATCAAACCGATGAGTCCTAGAGGAGATCAACCCTGACTGCTCTTTAGACGGCCAGATCCTGAAGCTGAAACTCAAGTCCTTTGGCCACCGAATGAGAAGGAAGGATTCACTGGAGAAGAGCCTAATGCTGGGAAAGATGGAGGGCAACAGAAGAAGGGGATGACAGAGAAGGAGGTGGCTGGATGGAGTCACTGAAGCAGGAGGCGTGAGCTTAAATGGACTCCAGAAGATGGTAGAGGACAGGAAGGCCTGGAGGAACGTTGTCCATGGGGTCACGATGGGTCGGACATGAGTTCGCAACTAACAACAACCTTAAAACCACTCATCCCCCCCTCCCAGTACTGTGGCAACTGAAAACGAAGCAAAAACGGCTTCAGCCAGGATCGTTGCAGTGTTGACAATGTGGTCTTTCCCAGATTTGTAGAGAAGCTGACCTGACTGCTGAATATTGTCCCTTTTGTTTTTCGCTTTATCCTGGAACAAATGACGCTGCCAGAAAAAAAATGGAACTATCATAAGGCTATCATGAGCCTTTGTCAGAAAGACAAAAGAGTTTGAAGCACAGGTACAGTTTTTTGTTCACATTTTCAACCGAAGGTCATGGCCTGAGCAACAGAAGATTCTGAATGTCCCTGCTAAAATGCTGAATTCCTGGACCAGGGTCTACACTATGCATAGGAAGGGCTTCTGTCAAGAAATAGGTTGTGCCTCTTTGATAACATTTTATGAAGAACAATTGCAGGAATTGGGCATACCTAATCTAGTGAAAAGAAGGACCAGGGGTGACATGATAGCAGTCTTCCAATATTTGAGGGGTTGCCCCAAGGAAGAGGGGGTCAACATATTCTCCAAAGCACCTGGAGGCAGGACAGGAAACAACGGATGGAAACTAACCAAGGAGAGAAGCAACCTAGAACTAAGGAGAAACTTCCTAACAGTGAGAACAATTAACCAGTGGAACAAATTGCCTTTGGAAGTTGTGGGTATCACAACACTGGAGGCTTTTAAGAAGAGACCGGACAGCCATCTAGCAAAAATAGTATAGGTCTCTTGCGAGAGCAGGCAGTTGGACCAGATGACCTCCAATATCCCTTCTGGCTCTGTGACTGTTACCGTTACTATAACAAACAAGGCACAAAACTCATTACGACTAACAAGAGACAGAGAGATGAAATAAATATAGAATATGAACAGGAAAGAAATTGAAGTGAAGTTTTATTCTTGAAACAAATTGCTAGCTACTTTCACCCGATGGAGGGTCGAGGCATAAAGGCGGATGGAACTTCTCAAATATGAGCACTTAGTGAAGTATTTTGAAGGACTCTACTGGTTCTTCAGTACGTAGCTATTTAGGACTCTGCGTATAGATGTAACAAAGAGAAAAACTGAAATACAATTGACGGGTTGCAAAGAGCTTTGAAAGCCTCACAACACATTTCTCTAGGGATGCAGAAAACGTAAGAATTCATTGCCAGGGTGCTCTATTCCTCCTAAGACTACAGAATTTCCCCCGAAATCCTTCAAAAGAGGCACTTCACATAATGCAAAAGCAGTGAAAGCTGTGGGGCGGGAGTCAATCACCAGGAGACAGTGAGTTCTAGTTCTGCCTTAGGCATAAAACCTGGCTGGGTGACTTTGGGCCAATCACCAGGAGATGGTGAGTTCCAGTCCCATCTTAGCCATGAAAGGCAGCTGGGTGACTTTGGGCCAATCACTCTCTCTCTCTCTCAGCCCAATCTACTTCACAGAATGGCTGTTGTGGGGAAAACAGGAGGAGGAAGCATATTTATGGAAAAAAAATAAAGGTGGGTTATCAATCAATATTTTAATTGCTTTGAGACGTTTCTAATTCAAGGTTGTAGAGCAGACATGTCAAACACAAGGCCCCGGGGCCGGATGCGGCCCGCGAAGCGGTTTCATGTGGCCAGCGAAACCATCCTGGAAACAGTGAGGGAACGGCCCCCGCTGCCTTGGCCCTGGCCCAGGCCGGCCAGGAGCCAATGTACAATTTTGTGGTGGCCATCTATGCTGAAATGCATTCAGTCTTAGCTCCACAAGGCCGTCTGGAAAGAGTGAGGAACCAGCCCCTGCCGCGTCGGCCGCGCCCCCTGGGTGCATGCTGGGGAGGTGTCACTCTTTGTGAGGAATGAAGAAATGGACCATCGCCTGGAAGTGGCCAGCAAATGGCCCTCGCCTACTTCACATATCCGGCTTGATGGGCTCCAGGGGAGGGGTTTCGGCAGTCTCCTTCAGTGGACTATGCCTTGGCGCTTGCCCTGATCCCACCGCCTTCTGCCAGAGACCCTCAGATCTGTCCCACTCCTGCCCAGGCCCCCACAGGCACCCTTGACACGAATGATGTAGAGCTGGCCATGCTCACCCAGTAGGCCACACCCACTCCAGCCATGTCCACCCAGTAGGCCGCGCCCACCCTGGCCACACCTACCCGATCCCACGAGGACAGCTGCAATGTTGATGCGGCCCTCAATGAAATTGAGTTTGACACCCCTGTTGTAGAGAGATAAAGTTGATGAGAGCTGCTTGATTGGCCTTTTAAGTTTGCTGTTTGGTGTGTTTGTAGCTGTAACATCATTAATGTGTAAATATATATGTAGTTATTTCAATTGGCAGCATCTGTCTCCATGCTGAAGCATATGTTTCTACTGTACGGGTAAGCAAGTTGGGTACCATACTGGTACCACTCTGACGCCCGTTGACAACAGTCTTAAAGCATTTATAAAAGGCAATTCCATCACTGATATGGGAAGATATTAAATGACTTGCCAGAGTCTTTCATAAACGGTCCTTCCATTTTTTGCAAGTACTTTTCACAGATTTATATTTGAATCCATTAAAAAGACCAATTATAGCTAAGTGTGCACATTCTTAAAATATCCATTCATCTTTGCAGAGGCATATTACATTATTATCTCAACTGCTAATTACTAAAATCAATTAACAGAGAAAACGGTGTTTTAACGCAGTAAAATTTCATTCCTTCTTTACATCCATTATGTAAACTACTTAGGATATTATATTATATTATATTATTCAACAAATATCCACAAAAACAATTCTGAAATTTTCACTCCTGCACAATTCAATTAATATGCACCGTTCCAGTTCACGAGCAGGTAATCTGAAATGTAATCTAATTACTGCTACTTGATGTAATGGAAGACACGCACATCATATACAATATCAATCATACCTTTTTGATACTAACTTGCATGTTGATTCCTGCTAATTTTATGTACTCATTATGATAATTCTTGGTTTCTTATATGTATAATTTGTAACTGTTTTTGCGGTTTTGTGATTTTAATTATTGAGATGTTGCCTGATGATCTAGAGTCTGTTGGATTGGGACAAGTGACTGTAGAAATGGAATAAATAAATAAATATTAAATACAGGTATTCCTCAACTTACGACAACAATTGAGCTCAAAATTTCTGTTGCTAAATGAAACGTTAGTTAAGTGAATTTTGCCCTATTTTAGGATGCTTCTTGCCACAGTTGTTAAATGAAATCACTGTAGTTGTTAAGTTAGTAACATGGAGGTTAAATGGTGATCACGTGACCCCGGGACACTGCAAGCGTCATATGAGACTGTTGTCAAGTGTCTGAATTTTGATCACATGATCTTGGGCTGCTGCAATGGCCATAAGTGTGAAAAATGGTCATTAAGTCACTTTTTTTCAGTGCCATTGTAACTTAGAACGGTCACTAAATGAACGGTTGTAAATCGAGGACTATTTGTATGGCAATTATTTTATTGCTTTTTAATTAATAGCAAAAATACGAAAAGGAGCAAAACACAAAAAATAATACATGGTCAAACGGAAGAAAAAACATGAAAAGCCTTCTAACACAGTGGTTCTCAACCTTTTTAATGCCGCGACCCCAACCGGTCGTAAATCGAGGACTAAACCGGTCATAAGTCGAGGACTAAACTGGCCGTAAGTCGAGGACTAAACCGGTCGTAAGTCGAGGACTACCCAACCGGTCGTAAGTCGAGGACTTTCCCTTCCCGGGAGCGCCGCGCATGCGTGGTTCCGCCCCCTGAGCCGGCCGAGGCGTAGCTGGCAAGCGGCAGAGACGGAGCAGGCCGACCACCAGCTGGCCCAGCCCAAGGGAGGTAAGGCACCCACCGGAAAAGGGGGAAAAAATGGCGGACAAAAAAAATGGCAGACAGCCTTGCTTGGTGACCCCCGTGAAATGGTCGATTGACCCCAAATGGGGTCCCGACCCACAGGTTGAGAACCACTGTTCTAACAGAAAAGTGAAAAAAGATGAGAAAGGAAACATAATATATAATCATAATAATAAAGTTGTAATTCTAGACATACTTGTCTGTTCCACTTATTATTGAAGACGTATATATTTCTCATACTTACATTATGATATTTTAACTGACTGTATTCTCTACAAATAAGTCCCATATTTGATTATATAAAGCTTACATCTATAACCAATTCACTCACTGGTGTCAAGCAGAATCAAATCTTCAATCCATTCAGCGAAAGGGCGCATAGATTTATCTTCCTTATGCTGAAATATCAGCCTATTGTCCATAATAAGGGCATGGACAATCCCAGATACCGTACTGAAATATTCATACGTGCCCTTAATGATCATAACCCTTGGTGGGCCTCGGAAACAAAAAGAACAAAAAAAGGAGAATTGGACCTAGTTAGTTAGTCCTGGATGGAAAGCCTTCGGGAAATCCCAGGGCTATAGACTAGACCGCAAAGTTGTGAAAAGGGAAAAACAATGGCAAACTATTTTCTTAGTGTTGCCAAGAAAAGCCAATGGATATGTGCCTGAAGTCACCACAAGCCAAACTCAATTTAAAGGAATTGAATTGATATCTACATGCAATTCGAAAGAGACAAACAAAAAAGGAAAAAGGAAACAAGAAGGAAAGACTTAAACACTCCCCCAGCCTGCAATCAACACCCAAATAAGCGAGAGATTAAAACGAAGATTAATGCTAGTCCAGCAATCAAGCAGTAAATTGGGGGTCTTCAAACTTGGCCAATTTAAGACTTGTGGACTTCAACTCCCAGAATTCCTCAGCCAGCTGGCTGAGGAATTCTGGGAGTTGAAGTCCCCAAGTCTTAAAGTGGCCAGGTTTGAAGACCCCTGCAGTAAACAATACCCCGATCAAGAAACCCAACACTAAACAACAACCAAATCGAGAACGACCAAGAAGAAAACAACACTTCCAACCAATCCTGACATGGCAAGCCGCTAATATAAACAGAGAGAAAACCCCACTCCCTTCTAGCACTGACAATGTTACCTAGCTGGGTCAAAAAATGTCTGCAAGAAAACGACCAAGCTCAAACAGCACCAAGGGCCTCACAGTTCAACCCTGCTAAAAAGATTCCGACGATTCAAAGGAGGCTTTATTTTACAGAAATGAGAGTGGGGAAGAAATCTCACATCAGGATACGGGACCGCTGAAAAGAGAATTGACGATCAGCCGCATTCTGAAGCTTTCAAACCAACTGACCAGATTCCTCCCTCAAAGGAAGAAGATTCATGGGGATGTTAGGCGGGTTAGCATAGCCGAGTCTTGAATTGTATCTAGCTCCGGTAGCAGGACTGTAACAAAAGAACAGATGTGGCCTTTCCAAAATGATGAATGCCCGACAGACAAGGCATTGACAATTTTAATATGATTAGACTGCCAAAGAGTTATATGAAAACACTGGAGAGGGAGAGAGAGAGAGAGAGAGAGAGGGAGGGAGGGAGGGAGGGAGGGAGGGAGGGAGAGAGAGAGGGAG
>NW_015389454.1:45429-53413 GCF_001527695.2 Protobothrops mucrosquamatus | reverse complement strand
GGAGGGAGGGAGAGAAGGAGATGGAGGGAGGGAGGGGGAGAGAGAGAGAGTCAGTCAGTCAGTCAGTTCAGGAGATGCACATTTATTGCGGGGAAGGGCTCTGATTCCACACATGCTCTAAAATTCTACAGCAAGGGCGTCATAATATTGGTTCGAATAGTCACTCTTCTTTTATTTTCAGCATGTCAATCTTTTCCCAACAATGGCAGAGTTAGTGAAAATTCAGCAAACCTTTTTGAACCGCAGCTGAACGACACAATTCCCACAAGAAGCTAAACTATTACTCTCGATGGCTATCTTTTTTGTACACCTAAGTATGCGGTGGATTTGTTTCGTCTTTTTTTTTTTTTTTTTGGTCTCTCATGTTTACTTCTCTACTGAACCTTTTCTCGTCTCTGCGTTTGCTTCTCTTCTGAAGAGATTGCCTGCAACGTGCCTTGTGCATTTCTCAAGGTACACATCTAATTCTGCAGATAAGAAGGAAGTCTTCGGGCGTTCTGACCCTTTTTGTTCTGCGCACGTCCTCTGCAAACCCCAGCAAACATGATGCGGATACCTCCAGCTATGAGTAGAATAAATAATCACTCCTCTGATAAGCCGTATAAGACACAGTCCTTTATTGACCATTTTACGCCCTGTTTAAAGTCATATTGATTTTACAGAGAGGAGCAAAAGCTGTGAAAGCACCACCGTGCACCTATTGTAATCCAGTTTCTTCCAAAACAGGTATCTCCAAGCCTACCACTCAACCAAGCCATAATCAACCACAAACCAAGAATTACAAGCAATATTGGTCTAGGGGTTAAAGTTACGCCAGGCAGAAAAGCAGGAGAACGTGAGTTCAACTCATGCCTTAGCCGTGAAAGCCGGCTGGGTGACTTGGAGCCAACCGCTAGGCGACCGTGAATTCTAGTTCTGCCGTACGCATAAAAGCCGGCTGGGTGACTTTGGGCCAGATACTTTTTCTCGGCCCAACCCACCTCACAGGGGTTAGTTGTTGTTGTGGGGAAAACAGGAGGAGAAAGGAGTATTAAGTATGTTTGCTGCCTTGAGTGATCTGTAAAAAAATAATAAAGGCAGCATACAAAATTAAATAAATATTTCAGTACATTAAAAAAAAAAAGGCCTTCGTTGGAAGAAGCCAATAAACTGGTCTGTCCCAGGCACCTTACAGATTCTGTTGGTTTCCAAGAGGGCTTTGGGGATTTCTTAACCACCCAGCAGGCTGCTCTGTCAGGCTCTTTGTTAAACTGGAGCACAAAGTGGTCGCCAGAGTGTTAATAATAATAATAATAATAATAATAATAATAATAATAATAATAATAATAATAATAATAATAATAATAATAATAATAATAATAATAATAATAATAATAATAATAGTAAAGTTGGAAGGGACCTTGAAGGTCATCTAGTCCAACCCCCTGCTCAGGCAGGAAACCCTATAGCATTTCAGACAAATGGCTGTCCAGTCTCTTCTTAAAAACTTCCAGTGTTGGAGCATTCACCGCTTCTGGAGGCAGGTTGTTCCACTGATTAATTGTTCTCACTGTTAGGAAGTTTCTCCTTAGTTCTAGGTTGCTTCTCTCCTTGATTAGTTTCCATCTATTGCTTCTTGTCCTGCCTTCAGGGTCTTTGGAGAAGAGCTTGACTCCCTCTTCTTTGGGGCAGCCCCTGAGATACTGGAACACTGCTATCATGTCCCCCCTCGTCCTTCTCTTCGTTAAACTAGACATCCCCAATTCTGCAACTGTTCTTCATATGTTTTATCTTCCGGTCCCCTGATCATCTTTGTTGCTCTTCTCTATACTCTTTCTAGAGTCTCAACATCTTTTTTACATCGCGGTGACCAAAACTGGATGCAGTATTCCAAGTGTGGCCTTACCAAGGCCTTGTAAAGTGGTATTAACACTTCACGTGATCTTGATTCTATCCCTCAGTTGATGCAGCCTAGGACTGTGTTGGCTTTTTTGGTAGCTGCAGCACATGGCTGGCTCATATTTAAGTGATTGTCCACTAGGACTCCGAGATCCCTCTCACAGTTGCTACTATTGAGCAAGGTACCCCCTATACTATACCTGTACATTTGATTTTCTTGCCTAAATGTAGAACCGTACTTTTTTCACCATTGATCAGGTTGATCTTAAGGATCTCTCCTTGGTTGCTAATTCAGACAGATTCCTTAATTTACCAAGAGCTTCAAGAGCACGGAAAGATATCTGAAGCTGTGCTGGTGGAAGATGATAGCCGGACACTGACAGAAGACCAACCGTAGATCTATGCCAAGGGTAGGCAACCTTGGCTCTTTGCTGACTTGTGGACTTCAATACCCAGAATTCCTGAACCAGCCAAGCTTACTCAGGAATTCGGGGAGTTGCCTACCCCTGGTCTATACCACTAGGATAAGGTAAAGGTAAAGCATCAATATAGATAGTCTTTGGCTTACAACTGTTCACTCAGGGACAGTTGAACCAGTGGAACCACCTGCCTCCAGAAGCGGTGAATGCTCCAACACTGGAGGTTTTTAAGAAGAGACTGGACAGCCATTTGTCCGAAATGGTATAGGGTTTCCTGCCTGCGCAGGGGGTTGGACTAGATGACCTCCATGGTCCCTTCCAACTTTATTATTATTATTATTAAGTTCAAAGTTACAAAAGTGCTGGAAAAAATGGATTTACGACTCATGCCTGAAGTTCCAGCTGCTGTAAATCTCCCTGTGGTCATGTGATCAACTGCATTCATATCTATCAAATCCCTCACCTATAAATATACTTAGAAAGCCATAACTGAGGGTCTGCTCTGTCATACTAGATAAGATAACCTTTATTGTCATTTTTTTTACTGTGGGCACAACGGCACCCATCAAAAATGAAATTTAGTTGCCCGCTCTCAAAGTGAACACATACATGACACACACCTAAACATACTACATACAACATATGTATAGACCCACACCCCTACATATACTGTACATAACAAATAAAGATTAAACACTGTCCATCTTGAATATATAACGGAAGGAGGAAGCTTGAGAGTTCACAAGGTTAATGCTATATGGGATGAAACTATGGCTGAATCTGGATGTTCTGCTTCGGATACCACGGAGCCCCCTCCTCCCAGAAGGGAACAAGGAAAACAGGTTGTGAAGAGGATGTGTGGTGTCCCAAATAATCCTGCTCAAGCAAGGCTTCTGTGCCATGTCCTTGATGGGAGGGAGGGAACTGCCAATGATCTTTTCGGCCGTCCTCACCACTCTCTGCACCGCCTTCCTGTCTGAAGCAGGGATGCTTCCAAACCAGACTGTGATCCTGTATGACTCAGTACTTAATACTTAGCTACAGATACATACACAGCACTTTATATCCAAAGGCTATTTTAAATATCCATTTCAACTGCCAACTGCCTTATAGTAGCAGATATAATGTACAGCCAAAAAAAAAAGGACAACCAAAATATAATATGTGATATAATTTACATGCAACTTTGTGGTAGTTAAGCACAATGATAGAGTGGGCTGGAATTGTTGAAGTACGGCAAGTAACCATAAAATGTTCACCCACCCATCTAATTTTCAAACTGAGAAGAGAGACAGTGATCAATTTAAGTCAAGAGTTCTCAAATAATGGGTTGCATCTCCTGGAAAAACCGGAAGTGTAGAGGTACAATCACCTTTGTGTAGGTAAGGCCAAGGGAACACTGCCAACAACCCTTGGCTTTATCACTGCAGGGAGAGAAGCCCAGAATAAATTTCTGAGATGGCTAAACTTGCAAATCTAGCCATCATCTGCCAAAACCACCCACCAATCACAGTAGCAAATGGGACCGATTCCTTCTGACAGCTGACTTCTATGTGGTGCATAGTAATGTATCTGTGGTCTTTGGGGAATTTGTGGAAGCACGGGAAAGAGTCTTCCGTAACTTTATCCATTACTTTAAGTGCTCAGCCTTTCAAAACGGAAGAGGTTTTCCTGGGTGGCAAATGAAAAGAAGATCAACTAACCGCAGGGTCAAGAAAGTAGTTATCTTGTAAATGTACAGTATATTTATTTCTTGCTCCACGCTAAATCCAAAATAATTAGAATTAAGATAAGATAAGATAACCTTTATTGTCATTTTTATACTGTGGGCACAATGGCACACATCAAAAATGAAATTTAGTTGCCCGCTCTCAAAGTAAAACATATACATGACACATACCTAAACATACTATGAACAACATATGTATAGACCCACATCTAGCAAATAAATATTAAATACTGTCCATCTTGAATATATAACGGAAGGAGGAAGCTTGAGAGTTCGCACGGTTAATGCTGTATGGAATGAAACTCTGGCTGAATCGGGATGTTCTGCTTCGGATACCACGGAGCCCCCTCCTCCCAGAAGGGAACAAGGAAAACAGGTCGTGAAGAGGATGTGTAGTGTCCCAGATAATCTTACAAACCCTGCTCAAGCAGCGCTTCTGTGCTATGTCCTGGATGGGAGGGAGGGAACTGCCAATGATCTTTTCAGCCGTCCTCACCACTCTCTGCACCGCCTTCCTGTCTGAAGCAGGGATGCCTCCAAACCAGACTGTGATGCTGTATGACAGATCCTCTCAATCGTCCCCCTGTAGAAAGTGGTGAGGACAGGGGAAGGAAGACGTGCTTTTCTCATGCGGCGCAGAAAATGCAGGCGCTGCTGTGCCCGCTTCACCAGTTTCTCACTGTTGAGCGACCAAGTCAGCCTACTCGTTAGCTGCACACCCAGGAATTTGATGCTGGTAACCATCTCCACAGGTGAATCATTTATGCACAGAGAAGTGTGGCTGTGGCTGCCTTTTCTGAAATCAACAACGATCTCTTTAGACACGAGAGAGGGTCAAATTAACACTTATCCTTTTAGGGGATCAGAGTACCATCAAGTTTGAAAACCTCTGAGCTAAACTGACCAGTTCAAGCTATTCAAGGTACGACTGAAACACTGCAAAACAAAAGCCGGTAGAAAAAGAGAGTTCCAGACATACTGTCAGGTGTTTGTTCCAGATAGAAAACAATGGATCATTTTTGTCTCGGTATTGTGGATCAGTCATAATTAAAGATGTTAAGAGATACGGTGTGCAATGTGCATGAAACCTCTATTTCCATCAAGCATTTCCTTTAGGTTTTCAGGAAATTGCAACAAAGATTTATTTCCATGCAGCTTTTCAAGAAAGACATATTGTTCTGGTTTTGCGTGTCAAAGATAAGTAATAAAATTCCATTTACCGTAGCTTGAACGTTTGTGCCCTATTTTCTCTCCCCAAATCCACATGCCACCAAGCTCAATAATATTCCGTGGCCTGGGGGTTTAGGGACCCCTATCCTAGAGGATAAAGTGCTGATGGCACTTTGAGTCTCATGGAACAGATACAAACACAGTGAGGTGGTCAGTGCTGTTTGCATCAGCAGCATCAGACACAAGATAAGCTGAGACTGAAACTTCCACAATTCCCAGCCAGTATTCCTTATGAAATGTCAGACTTCGGAATATTCTTCCGATTTATCCATAGAGTGCAGGGGTAGAGGTGGAGAAAATGACAACAACAACAACAACAATAATAATAATAATAATAATAATAATATTAATAATAAAGTTTTGAAGGGATCTTGGAGGTCATCTAGTCCAACCCCCTGCTCAGGCAGGAAACCCTATACCATTTCGGACAAATGACTGTCCAGTCTCTTCTTAAAGACTTCCAGTGTTGGAGCATTCACCGCTTCTGGAGGCAGGTTGTTCCACTGGTTAATTGTTCTAACTGTCAGAAAGTTTCTCCTTAGTTCTAGGTTGCTTCTCTCCTTGAAGAATTTCCATCCGTTGCTTCTTGTCCTGCCTTCAGGCGTTTTGGAGAATAGCTTGACTCCCTCCTCTTTGGGGCAGCCCCTGAGATACTGGAAGACTGCTATCCTGTCCCCCCTCGTCCTTCTCTTCATTAAACTAGACATACCCAATTCCAGCAACCGTTCTTGGTATGTTTTAGCCTCCAGTCCCCTGATCATCTTTGTTGCTCTTCTCTGCACTCTTTCTAGAGTCTCAACATCTTTTTTACATCGTGGTGACCAAAACTGGATGCAGTATTAATTAATTAATTAATCAGGAAGGATTAAACGTTTGTGGGCATCATCTTTAGGTAATCCTGGACTTATATCCATTCGTTTAGTGACTGTTCGAAGTTACAACGGAACAGGAAAAAAATGACTTCGGACCATTTTTCACACTTATGACCACTGCAGCATCCCCACGGTCATGTGATCAAAATTGAAACGCTTGGCAACTGACTTGTATTTATGACGGTATGCAGTGTCCCGGGGTCACGCGATGTCCTTTTGCGACCTTCTGACAAGCAAAGTCAATGGGGGAGCCAGATTCATTGAATAACCCTGTTGCGAACTTAACAATTATGGTGATTCACTTAACAAATCTGGCAGGAGAAGTCCTAAAATGGGGAGGGGGGGAAATTCATAATATTCTGAATCCCTTTTACTCATCCTGTCTTTCCCCTGTTGACAGCAGCAGCTGACACTTCGTGTCTCTTTCTCTCCTTTTTACTTGAGCATACAGATGGAGCAAATCTGCAGTCAAAATCACATCCTCAAATCCTCATTCCCCAGGGCACCCCATGGATTCAAATGGATTTTCCTGCCCCAAATAATTTAGTGCAGGTGAACTACGCTAAGGTCCTTTTTTTTTTACGTGCTTTCTTCTAACGCTTGCTAAATAGGGAAGCACAAGGTCTGTGCCATTTCTGTCCCCCACCCCACCCCACCCCAAAATAATGACAGGGCTTTGGAACCTTGCCATTTATCTCACACATCCTATCTCAACAACTTCTACGGTCTCCTGAGCTATGAAATATATAGACACCGACATAATGGAGATGGTCCCTAAGGGAAAAAAAAAAAAGGCAATCTTGGAACTCCGGCTAATAACTAAATTATAACCGCCATCATCTCTTATTCTTGGCCAAGCTTCCGAGGGCTGCTGGGAGTTGTTTATTAATTAATTTATTACAATTAGCCTGCCTACTCAAACATCCCAGGTGGCTTACTATAGTTTCATTAAAAACATCCATTAAGTCATTGTAAATTGGCTTCTGCCTTCCACTCTAAAAACTCATTCTCCAAAAGTCCAGAAAAGGATTTTTAAACTCTTTCCTAAAGCAGTGGACCATAACCTTTTGAGTCCAGCAGTGGCGGTGGTAGGGGGAAGATAGTTGCACACACGGAAACCACACACATGCGCAAATAAAGCTTCATGGGCTCGCCCGCCACTTGCGCGGCCAGGTTCCCCAATGGGCTGCAGACCGGTAGTGGTCCATGGCCCAGAGGTTGGGGACCCCTGTCCTAGAGAATAAAGTGGTGAAGGGCAAATTGACCACTGGGGGCAAGATGTTCCAGAAGACGGGGTTGACACCACGAATGCTATTTTCCACTTCCCCATTCCGCTGATCTTTCTAAAGATGGGTTCCCACCGTATCTCCTCCTGGCCAGTTTGTGTAGGAATGGCAGATTCTGCCTGCAGAAGATCCCAAAAGCGACAAGCACACTTAAGGCACAAATAGATGCAGAAGTCAACTGGCAACGCTATAGGTGTTAACTCTGTTAACCGAGCACCAGAACATTCTACTACTGGAGGTGAGAACTGCTCCCACCCCTTCTGGAAGGGCATTAAAACTTAATTTTGCCAGTTGGCTTTTGAGACCCCGAGGGAGCCCTCACCGCTGGAAGTGGTTGATGGGATGAGAAGGCCTCGTCTCCCTAACATCCGTCTCTTGGTCCTGGTTTCTTGTGTAGTTTTAAATTTTTAATCTGCACCGTTTTAAATTTTTAACTACTTTTCTATCTTACCTTTGATTAACTTTATCTGTTTATCTGTAAGTTGCCCAGAGGCCACCTTACAGGGGAGATGGGCACCATAAAAATTTAATCAATCAATCTGTGTGTGTGTGTGTGTGTGTGTGTGTGTG
>NW_015389454.1:19740-45329 GCF_001527695.2 Protobothrops mucrosquamatus | reverse complement strand
ACCCGACCTCTTGGCCACTGGGCCACGTGAAGGGGTGGCCAGTGCACAGGCACATACTGCCCCATATGCAGCACTCCCACCCATGCAGCCTCCTTTGCGTGTGCGCATGCACTTGCGAGTGGCTGTTTGCATGTGTGCATGCGCTCACACACAGCCCACTTGCGCGCATTGGGCTCCTTTTTGCGCCCGTGGCCCATTTGCACGCACACATGTAGCGGTGCCTGCTTCCCTTTCTGGACCTCCAAATCAAAAAGGTTGGAGACCTCTGGTCTAGACCAGGGGTGGGCAACCTTGGCTCCTTTATGACTCGTGGACTTCAACTCCCAGAATTCCTGAGCCAGCATGGCTCAGCTTGGAAACTCTCCCTTTCCCCTCAGCGTGGCTGCCTCAGGAATTCTGGGAGTTGAAGTCCACGAGTCATAAAAGAGCCAAGGTTGCCTACCCCTAGACTAGATTTTTAGAGCTCATTCTGAACTAGTCGGGTTAGTATTTTTATTCTTGTTGATTGAATAAAGATGGGGGTGAATGTTCATGTAGATTCAAGGCTTTTCCCACTGTGAAAGTCTCAGACTTTCAATTCCCAGCCCAGGCCAGCGATTCAAGATCTGGTCTTGCAGCCTCCTAACTATGGCAGGGCCATGAAGTCTTGGTGCCAATGATAAAAAAACACCTTTGAGGTTGTTGGTTGAGAGCTTCTGCACAGAATCTAGCACTAGATACAGTGAAAACTGGCCACCTATGGGGTAATCTCTGTTGTCATTATTAAGGAGCTTCTGGCAGCTTGTAACAGATTTAGGTGTTATCTTGCGTGGTATGTATGCTTTTTATGTTCGGCTTTCGAGTCTGTTTGCTTGAGCTAATAATAAAACTTAAAATCCCTTTATTTACTGGTGTGTTCACTGACTCTGGGTCTAAAAGGACCAATCGCCTGGCCATCTGATCGCTTGTGAATGCGTGCGCTCTCTCGTTATATAGTTATGCGCATATTTTCATCTACAAGTCTATAAAATCTATCAGAACTTTTCAGAGGACATCGAAAAGCTGGACCTAAATCATAGAGTTCAACTGATTGAATGAACCGCTGCATGTTTTATCAGATGGATTCAGAAATAATCGCCTTCTCGCTACAAAAATGGCTAGGAGAAATAACTCAGATCATTTCCAAGCTAATCTGAATGCCATTTGGAAATCTGCCTGAAAGCTGATTCGGTCTTTCAGCAGAAAAAGGAAAAGAACTGATTAGTTTCTCCAGCTATGTTCAGAACTTACAGCCTCTGAAGGAATATTTAAAAAAAAAAAATTCTCAGCAAACCATACTGAGTAGTGGCCAAAATTGTGGAAACCTATTGGGGAAAATGTATTTTTGAGATTTGATGGCTAATAACACCACTTTTTGGGGGGAGTAGTACCATAAAATTATATATCAATGGAAAGATAATTTAATCAAGAATGTAATGCAACAAAGTTTGTTCAATTCTCTGTATTCTATGAAAACGTATAGCCAAATAAGCAGAAAAAGGAAGCACAACTTGCTCAGGTGGATATCAGGTAGCTTTCCTTCATCCGATTGTAGCCAATGAGCGTGAGTGTTTAGAGAGCCAATCAGGTGTCATCTTGTTTTGGCCATGAGCCAATCAGATCACAGTAGGATTCAGTTATCGATGTCATGTATTGAAGCTGAGAGGAGGACATTTGTCAGTGTGTTATGTGATCACAATCAAGTTGGTTGGGTTTTTTTGTGCTCTTTCATTTAGTGAGCTTGTAAAAAGTAATAAAATTAAAGTAACGGTGGAAAGAGTTGACTGGTCGCCCAGAAAGCGATGCAAAATAGTATTATTAAGTGAACAAGGCTACAGTTATAAAGAAATTAGAAGAAAAATGGATGGAAACTTAACCAAAGGTGGCATTTCTACTGTACACTTTTCCCAAAAGGTTTCCACCATTTTGGCCACTACTGTATTTCCTCAAGAGATAACAGCCTTTAAATCTGTTCAGGAAGAAGGAACCAAGCAAAACAATGGGTCCATTCCAAGTGCGAAATCATAGTTCTTGGGTGAACAGTCATCAGAATTAATAGGTATAAGATGCACTGCCATGGAGACAGCTTATGCTCCAAAATTCAGGACACTTCACGGAACATTCCTCCTTTCATTCATATGGAAATAGGATCCTACTGGAAGAGAAACCAAAATCTACCTAAGCTAGGTCAGGGGTAGGCAACCTTGGCTTTTTTATGACTCGTGGACTTCAACTCCCAGAATTCCTGGGCTAGCGTGGGGGAACTATGGCCCCTTTATGACTCGTGGACTTCAACTCCCAGAATTCCTGAGCTAGCATGGCTCAGCTTGGAAACCTCTCCCTTTCCCCTCAGCATGGCTGGCTCAGGAATTCTGGGAGTTGAAGTCCACGGGTCATAAAAGAGCCAAGGTTGCCTACCCCTGACCTAGATTAAGCAACCCAGAGACCACAAAACTGAAGGATAGTCGAGTGAAAGTTTTTTTTACGGCATTTAAAACAACAAAAAGCCTTTTTGCCTACTGCGTGCTATCTGTGCTCCATCCCAATGGGATGCCAGGTGTTGGGAATACTACACTGTCGTATATTTTTAAGTGTTAAATTTATAAGCGGCCCATCTTCTAAGCATCCAAGAATCGTGTAGTCGTTCTCCTCTCAAAGGTGATAGATATCCTCTCCTCAAAAGACTTTTCCCGTCCCCAGGGATCAAGGAATTTTGAGGAGTGTCATTCACTTCCCCTTAAGACCATGGTGGCGAACCTATGGCACGCAGAACCCTCTCTGTGGGCACGCGCACCGTCGCCCCAGTCCTAGGCCTTCAGCTGGGTTTTATAAAACCTTTTTGCTTTAGGCCTCTGCCACCGTGTGCAAAAAAAAAAAAGGTTCAATCAATCAGTCAATTTCAACTTCTCACGGGGGAAAAATAGATCTCACAAAGTTGGAATTGATTGATTGAACTTTTTAGTCCCACCCAGTCTGCCGTTACCACCGAAGCCACGCCCAGCCAATGGGCCACACCCACCCAATGGGCCACGCCCACCCGGCACCCGACGATACATAAGTGGGTTTTGGGTTGCAGTTTGGGCACTCGGTCTCTAAAAGGTTCGCCAGCACTGCCTTAAGACATACAGGGAGTCCTTGACCTACAGTAGTTCGTTTAGTGACTTTTTGGAGTTACGACAGCATTGAAAACAGTGAAGTACAGCCGTTTTGTCACACTTATGACTGTTGCATTGGCCTCGTGATCACGTGATCAAAATTTAGACACCTATTTATCTACATTTCCATGCTTTTGAACTGCTAGGTGGGCGGGAGCTGAGGTGAGAACGGGCGCTCGCCCCAGCCTGCGGTGCTCAGGTCTCAAACCCAGGCTGTCAGCTTTCCAACTGACAAGCTCGGCTTCTTAACCGCCGAGCTATCGTGCCCAACATTACGTGACATAATAGATTTCTAAATTCTATGTCCCTGAGTGTTTGCATGGACCTGCATGGGCCTCCTGGCAACAGTTCTCAACTAGTCCCCGCAGTTGTGTTGGCAACATTTTTCAAAAGCGGTTTGTCCCTGCCTAAAGTGAGAGAGTAACTGGAAGTCAGCCAGTTGGCTTCGTGCCTAGGTGGGAACCATAACTCACAGTCTCCAGTTTCTACCTTGACATCGTTACACCAAAACAGACTCTTTCTGAGCATTTGTAACTCTGCAAAGCAATTTTTTTTCCAAAACAGAGAACTATTTTACAGAAAAATATATATATATACAGGAATACTTTCGGAAGATGGCTTCGTAGTGCAACAAAATTCTATAAACTAGAGCTTTCCAACCATCTCAGAATCACAGAATAGAGTGAAACACAAATCGAGGCAAAGAAATGACAAGGAAATAACGGGAGAGACGGTGATGGAGTTATAATGATAATAATAATAATGATAAAGTTGGAAGGGACCTTGGAGGTCATCTAGTCCAACCCCCTGCTCAGGAAGGAAACCCTATACCAGTGATGGCGAACCTTTTAGAGTCCGAGTGCCCAAACTGCAACCCAAAACGCACTTATGCATCGTCGGGTGCCAGGTGGGTGTGGCCCATTGGATGGGTGTGGCCATTTGGATGGGTGTAGCCCACTGGGTGGGCATGGCTGCGGTGGTAACGGCAGATTGGGTGGGACTAAAAAGTTCAATAATCAATTCCAATTTTGCAAGATCTTTTTTTTCCCCGCAAGAAGTTGATATTGACTGATTGATTGAAGCTTCTTTTTTTTTGCACACGGCGGCGGAGGCCTAAAGTGAAAAGGTTTTATAAAACTCAGCTGAAGGCCTAGGACTGGGGCAACAGCGCGCGTGCCCACAGAGAGGGATCTGAGTGCCGCCTCTGGCACCCGTGCCATAGGTTCACCACCACTGCCCTACACCATTTCGGACAAATGGCTGTCCAGTCTCTTCTTAAAAACCTCCAGTGTTGGAGCATTCACCGCTTCTGGAGGCAGGTTGTTCCACTGGTTAATTGTTCTGTCAGGAAGTTTCTCCTTAGTTCTAGGTTGCTTCTCTCCTTGATCAGTTTCCATCCGTTGCTTCTTGTCCTGCCTTCAGGCGCTTTGGAGAATAGCTTGACTCCCTCTTCTTTGGGGCAGCCCCTGAGATATTGGAACACTGCTATCATGTTATTATTTTGTACCAAACACAAGTGTGCAATTTATATGAAATGGAGTCACACTGTACAAAACCATGATTTCCCTGACCATTATTTGTTGAATTTCTCACAGCTGGCTGAGACAATTCACCCTACTAGACCCAAGGAAACCCAAAGCGTAGATCTGGTTTTGGGCTAGTCCAGGGGTAGGCAACCTGGGCTCTTTTATGACTTGTGGACTTCAACTCCCAGAATTCCTGAGCCAGCATGGCTCAGCTTGGAAACCTCTCCCTTTCCCCTCAGCATGGCTGGCTCAGGAATTCTGGGAGTTGAAGTCCACGAGTCCTGAAAGAGCCAAGGTTGCCTACCCCTGGTCTAGTCCATTCCTTTCAAGAATGGACTAATGTTCCTCTTCTAATTTCCCATATTTTTCCCCGTGAATCGGTAGTTCAGTTGGAATTGTATTACATCTAGAGAATACGGAAAGCAAGTGGAAATATTACACAAGCATTACAACACAAAAGGAAAGAACTTTACAATCCACTTGCAAAAGGACACTTCAACATGCTTCTCCAGAATTCACACATCGAATCCTTCCGAAACCTAGCTTCAGAGCTGCTACGATATACAGGCCGTCCTCGACTTATAACCATTCATTTAGTGACCGTTCAAAATTACAGCAGCCCTGAAAAAGTGACTTACGACCGTTTTTTATACTGAGGACCACTGCAGCATCCCCGCGGTCACGTGATCAAAATTCAGAGGTTGGCAACTGGCATGTACTTATGACTGTTGCGGTGTCCCCGGGGGTCACGCGATCCCCTTTTGCGACCTTCTGACAAGCAAAGTCAATGGGGAAGCCGGATTCACTTCATAACCGTGTTACTAATTTAACAGCTGCAGCGATTCACTTAACAACTGTGGCAAGAAAGGTCGTAAAATGGTGCCAAAACCTCTCGCTTAGCAACAAAAGTGTTGGGCTCGACTGTGGTTGTAAGTCAAGGACTAATTGCGTACAAAACTAGGAAGATTTCTGTAACTGTTCGATGTGCATCTTAACAGTAAACTGATATGGTTGGTTAATCTGGGTAGTTTCATGCTCTCTCCTATGGACTGGAAACATATGTCAGACAAATTTTGCCTCCAGTGGATGCAATCTGCACGCCCCTTACTCAGCGAAGCAGAGAACCATGCAAGCAATAATTCAGAAATAAGACAGTAATAACGCGCGGGTATTTCAAGCAAGCGAACCATGCATGTCCCAAGTGAAATTTCAAGAAACACGAGGTCACTACCGTTTTCTTTGGGGTATGTTCCTCCTCAGTATTGTGGGAAGTCAGTCCCCCCCCGAGAAGGAAATATTAAAAGGGCAGAAAAATATATTTCCTCCAAGGATCTTAAAGAGGCAGAAAAGGATGCCCAATTTTCTTAATAACCCCAGGTCTCCCTTCCCCAAGCAGAAATCAGTTCTATAGAGCAGGGTTTCTCAACCAGTGGTACGGGTACCACCGGTGGTACATTGGCACCTGGCAGGTGGTACGCGACCATCCCAGAAAAGTGATAGCAGGGGAGGGGAATGAGCTGAACCGGTGGCAGCAGCGCACAAGTCTGAGCGAGAGATGGCTGGAGCTGCAGGGCTGTCAGGGTTCAGCAGAAGCACCAGGATCAGTGCTTCTTCGGGGCTGTCAGGGCTCAGTAGAAGCATCAGGATCAGCGCCAGGCTCCAGCTGCAGCCTGGCGCTGATCCTGGTGCTTCTGCTGAGCCCAGAAGAAGCGCCGATCAGCTGGAATGTTGCAGCCTCTCCAGGGTCTTGTGATTTACATTCAGATGCTTGGCCACTGATTCATATTTATGACGGTCCCAGGGTCCCAGGGTCATGTGAAGTGACCAAAACCTGCTGCAACCACCCAGCAGATGGAGGGGAATAAAAACCAAACACCCTCCCACCCCACCCCCGCTGCCAATCCTCAACAGAAATGCTCACAACAATGAAAACTTCGGACAGGAGGAAGAGCACCACTGGGCGGGCGGGCAGGCAGGTGTCTTGCTCGGCTGTGGCTTGGGGGGCACTTTTTTCAGTGCCATTGTAACTTCGAACAGTCACTAAGCGAACTGTTGTAAGTCAAGGACTACCTGTACTTTATCCCTTTTTTTCCTTTTTTTTTGGTCATCAAGTTTTTGACACCTTGCTAGGCGACTGCTGGTACTCGAATGTTGCCATATCCTAAAAGTGGTACAATGGGTGAAAAGGTTGAAAAGCCCTGCTATAGAGATGCAGATGTAAACCATCAGGAAAGTTGGAGCAAGGAGATTAGGAAGACAAAGATCTAAAATCTGCATACCCCACCTGGGACAGGACATGGTAGGATTAACTCACAAAGGCCAAAGGGCACACCCTAACTCAGGTCATAATATATGACACAGGAAATAGCCTCAAAACAGGAACAGGAAATAACTCCAAACAAAAGGCTCCAGAGGATATAAAAATCCACTTCCTACATGTGCCCAGTCCTTTTTTTCTCTCCTCTTTGCTGCCAGAACCATCTTCCTGTCTGGCTCTCCTCTCCAATAAACTACAACCTTCTTCCCAAAGCAGTTGCCATGTTTATTCCCAGCTTGGATGAACCAGGATGAAGACTTTTCTTTCAACAGTATTAAGGTGACCAACTTTTTTACAATGAGAAGGAGGACACAAATAAATTGAAGGAAAAAAAGTGAGTCTAATGCGTGCGTGTGTGCCGTGTCGTGTTTCGGTAAAAAGTAAACAAAGCCACTTGTGTGCGGCGCACTCTCTCAAAATAATTCTCCTGTGTGGAGCGCATGCGTCTCATAATCGCGTCTCGATGCACTGTACCGAGCCTTGACGAATCGTCATGTCAAATACAAATACATCACATCACACGCAACCGATCAGCATCAATCGAATACGGAGATTTACAGATTAGTCTTCAAATATCGAAAAGGAGGACATGTAGGAGGACACTTTTCGAGAGAGGACAGAACTTACAAAAGAAGGACTGTCCTCCCTAAAGGAGGACAATTGGTCACCTTAACAGTATCAAACACATTAAAACAGGGAAAAAAACCAAACTTCAAAATACCTGCCACAAGTTCTTTGAAGAAAAAAAGAAGAAGCAATAATTAATGTCAGACAACCTCACCTTCTCCATCTCGAAGACGTTTGTCTTTCTTTTCTCCGCTTTGTAGACTAACTCTCAATGTAATCAGGAAGTTGTTAGTATGTAAAACAGCCCACGGTAATTTATTCCAAATTACCAAAACAAACCTGACTGTTATTTTCCAAATTAAGCTCTCAGTTTAAGCAGAATATTTGTTACACGTGTAATCAATGGTGGAAAAAAAACCCCAACAAGTGGCGAATCAACTTGTCTTTTACAACAAGGATGTAAATTGGATAAAGTTAAAAAAAAAAAAAAAAGAACGAACACTGGGGAAGCAAGCAATTTGCAAATTGTGTTTTCTGCTAAGAAAACAACATGGAAATATTTGTGTAATCATTTGAGGTTTGGGATTTTAAAAGATGCCAGTTTGAACTTGTCCAACAACACAATACAAAAAAAACCCATTGTGAATCCTAGGAAGCAAAATCTAAGTGCCAGTATTCACAAAATCTAGAATAGAACAAAGCTCTCTTTCCAGCTACCCAACACACACACATACACACATACACTTTCACTGTGAGCCGAGGACTCTGCTCAGCAAATGTTTTAATTTCCACATAAATGGGGAAACTTACAAGCATCTTTAAAGCATATTTATTTCAGCAGCTCTGAGACACCCATTATCAGGCTAAAGGTAAAGTCTCCTTTTTGTCGCATTTATATCTCAATGACATCATGAAACTGTCTTTCTTGGCGACTTTACGTAAATTGCTTGCACTGCCTTATTCTTTTTTTTTTTTAAGCTACTCAATCTCATCCTATTTCTAGGGAACATCCCTGCGTTAAATAATCCCTTCCTGTCACAAGCAGAAATGGATACTTCTCTCCTGGAAGGACAGTGCTGCCAGAAACATTTAAGAGTAAGGTGAGATAATGTTGACACGGTAAAACCTTTCTCCTGACCGCACAGCCTTTATTCTTTTCGCTTGAGAGTATATTTACTCTCTAATAGCAACTAAGAATATATAGCTGCTAAAGGGTTGCAGCCGTCTCATATTTATGGCAACTATCCTAGTGACGACGTGCGCTTGTTCCTCATATGATACTTGAAGTCATCAAGATAATTTCCTCTTCAAAAACAAAGGCCAGCATTTTGTATATCTGTACAAAACCTTACATACATTACACAATACCCGTTTTCATACTGCAGGACAAATGGCTGTGTCAATCAAAGCAGCACTTTTTTCTAGATCAGGGGTCGGGAACTATGGCCCTTTTATGACCTGTGGACTTCAACTCCCAGAATTCCTGAGCCAGCCATGCTGGGAGTTGGTCCACAGGTCATAAAAGGGCCAGAGTTCCCCATGCTGGCTCAGGAATTCTGGGAGTTGAAGTCCACGAGTCATAAAAGGGCCAGAGTTCCCCATGCTGGCTCAGGAATTCTGGGAGTTGAAGTCCACGAGTCATAAAAGGGCCAGAGTTCCCCATGCTGGCTCAGGAATTCTGGGAGTTGAAGTCCACGAGTCATAAAGGGGCCACAGTTCCCCATGCTGGCTCAGGAATTCTGGGAGTTGAAGTCCACAAGTCATAAAGGGGCCATAGTTCCCCATGCTGGCTCAGGAATTCTGGGAGTTGAAGTCCACGAGTCATAAAAGGGCCAGAGTTCCCCATGCTGGCTCAGGAATTCTGGGAGTTGAAGTTCACAAGTCATAAAGGAGCCAGAGCTCCCCATGCTGGCTCAGGAATTCTGGGAGTTGAAGTCCACAAGTCATAAAGGAGCCAGAGTTCCCCATGCTGGCTCAGGAATTCTGGGAGTTGAAGTCTACAAGTCATAAAGAAGCCGGAGTTCCCCACCTTTGTTCTACATCAGAGATCTTCAAACTTGGCCAGGTACGCTGGCTGAGGAATTCTGAGAGTTGAAGTCCACAAGTCATAAAAGGACCAAGTTGGAAGACTCCTGTTCTAGATGATACAATGCAGTCCAACATCATTTAGCAAACTGGCTGACTATTTTGAGCTGAAAATGTCTAAACTGGGCAAGCAGATCCAGGGCGCTTGGAGCCTCGTGGAACAGATACACACACAGTAAAGTAGTCAATGCTGTTGCATCAGCCGCATCGGACACAAGCTCAGCTGAGACTGAAATTTCCACAATTCCCAGCCAGTATTCCTTATGAAATGTCAGACTTCGGAATATTCTTCCGATGTATCCACAGAGCGCAGGGGGAGAGGCGGAGAAAAGGACATAATTAATCAGGAAGGATTAAAAGGATTTCTGGGCATCGTCTTCAGGGAATCCTCGACTTATATCCATTCGTTGAGTGACTGTTCGGAGTTGCAACAGGACGGGGAAAAATGACTTAGGACCATTTTTCACACTTACAACCACTGCAGCATCCCCATGGTCATGTGATCAAAACTCAAACGCTTGGCAACTGACTTGTATTTATGACGGCTGCAGTGTCCTGGAGTCATGTGATCCCCTTTTGCGACCTTCTGACAAGCAAAGTCAATGGGGGAGCCCAGATTCATTTAATAACCCTGATACTAGCTTAGCAATGATGGTGATTCACTTAACAAATCTGGCAGGAAAAGTCATAAAATGGGGGAAATTCAGGTAACAACTGTCTTGCATAGCAACCGAAATTTGGGGCTCTATTGTGGGTCGTAAGTCGAGGTCCACCTGTAACGGTTTCATTTTTAAGTCTCCATCCAACGTATTACCAATGGCAATACAGGCTGATCTTAGAAAGTTAAACCAATCAGACCTAATTGCAAATATCTTTTATTATGGTCACAGATTAGCATAAGAAGAGCGGACTACAAATAATTAATTTTAAAAGCTAAAAAATATAAAATATATATATAAAAAAATCTGTATTCTACTCTTCTCATGCTAGTCTAGGACCATAATAGAGATATTTGCAAACCTAATTAGAGTTTGCCTCAGAGGCCCTAGGAAATCCACAATGGGGTTACCTTAGAGCAGTAGTTCTCAACCTTTTTAATGCCGCGACCCCAACCAGTCGTAAGTCGAGGACTAAACCGGTCGTAATTCGAGGACTAAACCGGTCGTAAGTCGAGGACTAAACCGGTCGTAAGTCGAGGACTTTCCCTGCCCAGGAGTGCCGCGCATGCGTGGTTCCGCCCCCTGCGCTGGCCGAGGCGTAGCTGGCAAGCGGCAGAGACGGAGCAGGCCGACCACCAGCTGGCCCAGCCCAAGGGAGGTAAGGCACCCGCCGGAAAAGGGGGAAAAAAATGGCGGACAAAAAAAATGGCGGACAGCCTTGCTTGGCAACCCCCATGAAATGGTCGATCGACCCCAAATGGGGTCCTGACCCACAGGTTGAGAACCAATGCCTTAGAGTGACAAATTAAAACTAAACAAAGAAAATGTTTCTTGCATTGGGGCCAAGAAAACAATATGAATATACTCAGGTATCAAGCTTGATTTGAGGAAGGCTTGATTTACTTCAGGTGCATTGTGCTACAGACCCAGGGACGTAACATATGAGCCAAATAAAAATTTAAGCATGTCAACCAGGTCTTCAATTTGCATATGCCACATCCAGACTCTAATCTGCGATTAACTTGCTATTCTTACAACCATAATATTTCAGAGTAGCCCAAAACAAGTGGTAATCAGGAGCTAGTAAAGTGAAGCCCCATGGTCCTTCAGCATCTGGAGACAATCAGGTTAAAATGCCAGCAGACACTTTTGGGGAAATGTTAAGACTGAAGTAGCAGAGAAAACCTGATAAAGATACAGGAGGCTTAAGCTTCAACGTTTCATTTCAATTTTAATTTCCCATCTTTAAAATGAGAAAACAACCCACATCAACACTTTGTGTAATTTAGATGTCAAAATGTTTAATGAACATGATAATTATTTGTGCTGATTTTAAAACCTGTGTCTATTATTAAAGTGTGCATATAAATAAATATAAATCACTCCTCGTCAATAAGCCATCAAGCTAAATATACTTAAATTATTTAAAGAAAGGAAAAACTACAAGCAATTTCCACGGTCTTCCCCAACAGACTGTGTTGTAGTCGTGCTTGATAACATGGAAAACATTTATTCTTTCTAGCCTGGACTCCACTATTCATGGAGACAACTTGGAACTGTTTCTTTAAAAGGCATTCCCTAATTTTTATTATACAGTATACAGTTGCCTACCAAAATCTTAGAGAAACTGTAATACCAATCTAAGCCAACTATCTATATTTATAAAGTTCAGAAGATGGAAATAAATAATTATATTTTACAGATACTAATGAAAATGTGTTAAATGGTTGATCAGTGGTCCAGCATGAAGAACACAATAATAACTTAGGAATAAGGAATATATGAAAAATTTCAGGTTTAACGCTCTGTATCCAAAATATTCCATGGAATCCTAAGCGTGCCTATTCACTTTCTTGAGTTGAATAAGGTTTATATCCAGAGATGTGTAAAGGAGGCTACAACTTAGAGGATGATGGTTGATAATATTTACTCTATTTGTACATTTCCACTCAAATTATAAATGGAGTCAGGCACTCTATAAAGTGAGTGAAGAATGATTCATAAACCTGTTATCAGTGCAAACCATTAAAGACAAAACGCTGTATTTATCAACATTGTTCTTAATCTTGCCTTATGTCCAAAAGAACAGTCTCAAATCTTCTTCATACAGACTCTACTTGCCATATACATAGAAACTAATGCATAGCTTACATAAAGCCCAACCCATCTTAGTAAGGCAACTTCAATATCTCAAGCATGTTGTATTGCTTCCATTTCTGGGTGCCATAATTTAACATCATCACCAGAGGATATATGGTCAATTAATATTAGAGTAGCTTTGAGGGCAGAGAGATCAAAAACATGGATTGACTTTAAACTGTACATCACAAACTACCACAAAGAAAAGGGCATCAAACTATTCTCCAAAGCACCAGAGGGCAGGACAAGAAACGATGGTTGGAAACGGACCAAAGAGAGAAGCAACCTGGAATTAAGGAGAAACTGCCTGACAGTGAGGACAATTAACCAGTGGAACAGCTTGCCTCCAGAAATCATGGGCACTCCATCACTGAAGGTTTTTAAGAAGAGACTAGACAGTCACTTGTCTGAAATGTATTGGTTCTCCTGCTTGAGCAGGGGGCTGGACTAGAAGACCTCCAAGGTCCCTTCCAGCTCTATTCTATTCTTCTTCTCATCACTTCATCATCCTATTTTCCACAACAGAAGTAAAATAATGCCTGACCAAATTCTCCTTGTCAGTTCATGCTTTGACTACTGCAATAGGCTGTAATTGGAGCCACCTTAAAGTATGGCAGTTGTATTCAAGGCGTGATGGGGGGGGACTGTAGACAGTTATTTAGTTTTGCTGCTCATGATTTTATTTTTTTTCCTGGGGGAGGGGGGCATGAACTGCTTTGAGTGTCCAAAAAAACAAGTAAAATTGTATGATAGAGATAGATGGATAGATAGACAGACAGACAGACAGACAGACAGACAGACAGACAGACAGACAGACAATGACAGATAGATAGATAGATAGATAGATAGATAGATAGATAGATAGATAGATAGATAGATAGATGATAGATAGATAGATAGATAGATAGATAGATAGATAGATAGATAGATAGATAGATAGATAGATAGATCAAAATCATAAAGCAAATGCAGCAGTCATAAAGCAAACACATTGTTCACTGTGGGATGTTTTTTGCCAAGAAACAAATACTGGATTTTCGGCAAAAACATCGTAAAATGCAAACACATACCGTCACATGATCACAGGAAGGGGGCAGCCACCGGAACTTGGAACCAAGTTGTAAGTACCTTTGAGAGGGTCTATCATAACTTTGAATAGTTGCTAAGTGACCAGTCATAAGACAAGGACTATCTGTACATAGTCATAAAATTTCGACCTACAATGTAGTTGCAGAGTTCTCAAAAAGCAGTCAAAAGATATTCATATTGCCCTCCAGCAAGTCCTATTAAATGTACATATGGAGAGGCATGCCTAAAAGTTTTATTCAAATGAACGTATCAATGTATTTAAGATTGCAGCATATATCCGTACCATGTGGAGTTAACAGTTCCCAATCATGCTTCATAAATATGGTATTAATATACAGCGTTTTTATATAAATCATTGGCAGTTTACATATGTTGTTTCAATTAAACATAATTAAATTAAGCCCCTAAAATACAGATATTTCTCTACATTATTTCTGCTTTATTTCCCATGTTGTTCGATTTTTGTTTCATTATACATTCCTAGAAGGATCTTTCAGAGCAGAAACCTTCCTACTACTGATTACTGATAAAAAAAATCCAGTAATCATACAATACTCTCTCTCTCCCTCCCTCTTTCTCTCTCTCCAAATAATTACAACCAAATTGAAAATAAAGTGCTTTTCTGAATAGAAATAACCAGAGGCGTGACTGCTATACACTTTAAGAATACACAAGTACAGTACCAAAAAAAGTTTAATTTCTAAGAGATATTCATTGATAATCACATACAAAACTTGAACTGCTGATTATAGTATTTTGAACGTGTCAGCATTGTACAGCACAAGCTCCGGCTGATAAAAACATTTTTAAAAAGTTCAACAATAACTAAGCATTTTAAAATGAATTTATTTTCTACCAACACAATTGAGAATGTATTAATATTACTGACAATTTACTGAAAACCAATCACTAATCATCACATCCAACACCTTCCCTGCTTATGAAGTCAACACTACTACATTGCCCTTCTAGAGAAGAAGTTACACAGCAATATTAGAAGCTTTTTTTCTTCAGCCAATCAATTTTCAATTCCTTCTCAAAACACCCTTAGAGTTAAGCAGACACCTCAGCGTAAAAAAGAAAAAAGAAAAAAGAAACTGTGAAGATAACAGCGAAACTCCATCGCTATTCTTTTCCAGAGCATCCATCGGCTCCCATATCTCAAACTTCCAGAACTTTTCTTTGGTTTGTAGAAGTGAGAAACAGCCAAACTATCAACGCTTGGAGTTTTTCTAATTAAAAAAAAAAGGCTCGGCCAGACAGTAGTTATGGTGAATGTCAATAGGTTTGCCCTGTAAACCAAATGTTGGCGAAACATTTCTCAAGGAATCCCAAATCCAAGGTGAAGCCGGTAGTTTGGAAGTAGCCAGAGAACAAGCAATATATGAAGCAATCCAATCCATTTTATATATGTATATGTATATGTAGTCAGTTTTTTTTTCAGACAGACCTGTCCCATTTAACACTTCAACTCTTTGTCAAAAAAAAGAAATTTGAATATGTATATGTATATGGGTATGTATTTTATTGTATTTTAATGAATATATCTGGGATTTAAGTTTTTAAGATTATTAGAGATATAATAATAATAATAATAATAATAATAATAATAATAATAATAATAATAATAATAATAATAATAATAATAATAATAATAATGATAAAGTTGGAAGGGACCTTGGAGGTCATCTAGTCCAACCCCCTGCTCAGGCAGGAAACCCTACACCATTTCAGACAAATGGCTGTCCAGTCTCTTCTTAAAAACTTCCAGTGTTGGCGCATTCACCGCTTCTGGAGGCAGGTTGTTCCACTGATTAATTGTTCTAGCTGTCAGGAAGTTTCTCCTTAGTTCTAGATTGCTTCTCTCCTTGATTAGTTTCCACCCGTTGCTTCTTGTCCTGCCCTCAGGCGCTGCTTTGGAGAATAGCTTGACTCCCTCTTCTTTGGGGCAGCCCCTGAGATACTGGAAGACTGCTATCATGTCCCCCCTCGTCCTTCTCTTCGTTAAACTAGACATCCCCAATTCCACCAACCCTTCCTTTTATGCTTTAGCCTCCAGTCCCCTAATCATTGTTGCTCTTCTCTGTACTCTTTCTAGAGTATGTATATGTATATGTATATATGTATATATGTATATATGTATATATGTATATATGTATATGTATATGTATATGTATATGTATATGTATATGTATATGTATATGTATATGTATATGTATATGTATATGTATATATGGGAGGGATGAATGGATGGATAGATGGACGAATGGATGGAAAGATGGAGGATGGATGGATGGGCTTCTTTTCCACACTTTCTCCCTTTTCATCCCCGCATCCCTTCTGGAGACAGCCAGAAGCCTGACAGGAGGCGAATGTCAAAGCAGCCAAAGGCCTTCCAACCCGAAGGGGGCCTTATTACAAACAACTCAGGGGTGCCTTGACAACTCACAACTACGGGCACAATAAAAAAGCCCCCTTGGATAAAAAGAGGAGCCAGAAAGCATCTCTCTGCCATACAAAGGGCAAGAAGGATGCTTGAGCCCGCTGCTCCCATCTCCCCCCACCCCACCCCACCCCACCCATACCAAGCCCTTCAGCTCCTCTCCCCCTTGCACCACCAAGCCCAGATGCACCCAGGCTGCAGATAGCCTCATCCCCACATTCATTGGCATCTGGCTCTTTTTCAGTTCAGTTCAGCGCCCTGCAAGCCTCCCCGGTTTCCATTTGGCCCTCTCCAGTTCATGCGGGAGGTGGGAAGGATGGTCTGGGTCTGGGTCTGGGTCTGGGTCTTCCCCCCCCCTTCCGCCCCCCAACACCAGCACCACCTTCCCCACGTCGGGAACAAGAGAGAGAGAGGGAAGCAGGGCTTGGAAAGCGCCGGGCGTGCCTGCGCCGAGGCCGATGCAAGGAAGGATGCGCGCTTTTAAGGCAAGCAGGCTCGCCCGCACGCCCGGGCTCCTCCATCTCTGGCCCTTGTGCGGGTGTGTGTGTGTGCGGGTGCACAGATGCACATGGGTCTGGCGGCGACACACACACACACACGGCATGTCTGCACCGGCGTGCGCGTGTCTCGGGGCGGGCAGGCAGGCAGGCAAGAGACGCATCTTCTCCCCCCCCCCCCCCGCGCGCGGACACAAAGGAAGGGAGGATGCCCGGCGGGAGGGAAAGGTAAGGGCGGCGCGAGCCGAGAGAGAGAGAGAGAGAGAGAATAGGAGCGAAAGGTGACGGAGGGGGGAGCGCGGGGGGGCGGGAAGAGCCTGAGGGCGGGGGAGAATTGGGGAGCGGTGGGGGTAGGAGGAGGAGGAGGAGGAGGGGCGGCACAAAAAGAGGAGGAGGAGGAGGAGGAGGAAGAAGAAGAAGAAGAAGAGGAGGAAGGATGCTCTGCCCTGCCCTGCCCCGGCCTCGCCTCGCCTCGCCTCACCTCAGCCCGCGACCGGGAGAGCCGCCGCCGCCACCGTCGCCGCCGCCGCCGCCGCCTCACGCCCGGCTGTGGGAGCCACGACCGAAGGGGGCGGGCAGCCTCTCTCGCGCGCGCGCCCCCCTCCCTCACTCCCTCCCTCCTGCCCGCCGCGCGCCGCCAGCCAACGAACGCCGCCGACGGCCGGCCCCGCCCCCTCCCGCAATTCCCCCCCCCTTCTTCCCTCCCTTGACCGGCCGCTGGCTGAGGAGGAGAAGAGCGCGCGTGCGCCGCGGCGCGAGGGAGCCGGGCAGGGGTATAGCGGGGAGGAGAGAGGGGGGGAAATGGGAGAACGGCGCAGGTGCCTCTTTTGCTGGAGCCAGCCAAAGGGTTGAGCGGGCGGCGCCCACTGCGCAGGTGCGAGCGCTGGAGGCGCCCGGGCCGCGGGGACCGCGTTGCTTAGCGACGGCGGCCGCGCGGGCCGAGGGAGGGAGGATGCCGGGGAAACGGGTCGTGGGAATGCAGCCGGGGTGTGCGGGTCAGAGCCCTTTTGCCCGCCTCCCGCGGGGGAGAGGGGTAGTTGGAGGGGGGTCTAACGTCTCCGCTCATCCACGTTGTTCTGGGGGGACTTTCTAGAATCTAGATCGTCCCGTCTGCACTAGCGCCCCAGCGACTGTTTACCTCTTTGGCAACCCCGTGCAAAGGCGGGGGTGCGAAAGGGTGGAGGCTGTGCCCCCTCCCCACGTGCTCCAGCGGGGGTTCTCCCCTTGGGGGTAAGGATTTGCAAGAGTCAAGTCGAAATCTGGAGTATCCACCGGCAAATCCCAAGGGAACAAAAGGTCAAGTCACAGACAGGTAGTCCTCGACTTACATCCATTCGTTTAATGATGGATGGAAGTTGCTGGCACTGAAAGAGGTGATTTATGACCATTTTTCACACTGAACAGCCATTGCAGCATCCCCATGGTCACGTGATTTACATTCAGATTCTTGACAACTGATTCACATTTATGACGGTTGCAGTGTCCCAGGATCATGTGCTCACCTTTGCAACCTTCTGACAAGCAGCGTGGATGGAGAAGCCAGATTCACTTAACAACTGTGTCACTAAGTTAACAACTTCACACCTGTATTAAGAAAGGTCATAAAATTGGGCAAAACTGACTTAGTTGTCTTGCTTAAGGACAGAAATGTTGGGCTCAATTGTCATAAGTAAGAACTACCTATCCTTTGAAGACCCCATGGGTGGAAAATCATTCTAGAATCTTTTTCTTGGCAACTTTTAACGGGTGGACTTAAAAACCAGGAGACCGTGAGTTCTAATCCTACCTTAGGCAGTGGGTAACCTTGGGCTAGTCACTGTTATTTTGGGAATCACAATTTGATGCATGATAGATGGACAAATTTAATAAAGCAATGCAGAGAGACAGTTTGATCTAGTGCAGGGGTGTCCGACCATGTCAATTTTAAGACTTGTGGACTTCAAATCCCAGAATTCATGGCTGGCTGGGGAATTCTGGGAGTTGAAGTCCACAAGGTTGGGCACCCATGTGGTTAAGGTGCCAGCCTGCAAACAAGAGGCTCTGACTTATAATCCCACCTTAGGCACAAAGCCAGCTGGATGATCTTGGGCCAGTCACTTTCTCTAAGCCCTACGAAGCACGCAATGGCAAACCATTTCTGGAAAAAAACTTGCCAAGAAATTGCAGGGATCTGTTCAGCAGTGTCTGAAAATCAAACACAAACAAACGGAATAATATTTTTTTTAAAAAAAACTCCTCCCATCGACCAGCATACTCAGTTGGAGATGATTTGGTTGTGCTCCAACATCTCTGGAAAGCAACTTGGGCGCATACATTTTTAATAAGTTAAAATATTTGCTGTGTTCCTAAGTATGTGTTTCAAGACAGACAATACTTATTCAGACAAGTTCTGCCACACGTCAGACCACAGACTTCCTTCTGGCTGATAACCTTGACACATGTCTGGCTTGAAAACAAAAGTACTAGATGGTTCCACGGTAATAAAATTCTTGTTTCAATCCTGTTTCAATTATAATTATGTGCAGGATAATAGCTAACACATTTTCAGTCACTGAGACATCTACTTGGTCGTGTCTTAGGTGGTCTGGACCAAATTAGCAATGATGATGACCAAACTATCATTGGACTAACACTGAGGATGTTACCTAGTTTGGGTATTGAAACGTCTGTAAGAAAACCACCAAGCTCAGAGAGCACCAAGGACCCCTCATGTCTGAGCTACAAATATTCTCCTTTATTGGAACCAAACTATCAATTTGGCTGCATTCACACAACATCCTTAATCTGCTTACTGAATTAACTCTTTGGTGGATTCAGTTCACACAATACATAGAGCCAGTTTGGTCTAGTGGTTAAGGCACCGGATTACAAACCAAGATACAGTGAGTTCTAGTCCCACCTTAAATATATTTGGTTTTTAATTGGTTTTATAGGGGAAATGTTTTTTGTGTTGTTTTTTAATATGCTGTGAGCCGCCCTGAGTCCCGTGGGGAGAAGGGCGGCATAGAAGTTGGAAAATAAATAAATAAATAAATAAATTAAGTGTGAAAGCCAGTTGGGTGACTTCAGGCCAGTCACCAGGAGGCTGTGAGTTCTAATCCTACCTTAGGCATGAAAACTGGCTTGGTAACTTTGGACCAGTCACTCACTCAGCCCAATACACCTCACAGGGTTGTTGTGAGGAAAATAGGAGGAAGAAATAGTATTAGGTACGTTCGCTGCCTTGAGTTGTTTGTAAAAATAATAAAGACGATAGATTAGATAGATAGATAGATAGATAGATAGATGATAGATAGATAGATAGATAGATAGATAGATAGATAGATAGATAGATAGATAGATAGATAAGATAGATAGATAGATCCATGACTCACCAAACAGAAATTCAGTAACCCAAAAGATTCTACCTCAAAGTGCTTAGAGGAATTGTGGCATCTAAATACATTTTTTAAAAATGTCTATACTCAAAGGAAGACGAGATGCCCTCGGGGAAATATATTTTGTGAGATTCTCACAAAGCAAGACAAGGGATCTCAAAGCCCCTTCTTGCCCTGCCCATAAACATCACAAAACTGCTACTATTGTTATTAGATAAAAAGGCCCTATAAGCAGAGTCATACATGATCATCATTATCTGAGATGAACTCCAGATGTTAGCATTTGTGCTACTGTAAGATAGGAAATTGGAGCAAAATTGTGGTAACGAAATGTTCATTAAAAGGGGGGGGGGCTGAACATTAAGAAATAAGAGACACAAGATTAGCAAATTGAATTACCAGGAGGAAATTTACGGTATCTAACATCCTTCATAGAAAACATATTGTAATTTCTGCGACGAGTCACTTTTACGGCCCAGGCTTAAGTGTATCATTCTCCTTAATCATTTATAACAGATTATTTTTCTCCTTGCCTTAAGGCATGATGTCAACCTTTCAGGAAATTCGAAATTGCTGGATTGGTGCCATAAGAAGTCCTAAAGCCATGGTACTCGGAGAGGGGGAAAACAAACAGATCCAAATTATCTTTATTTCCAGTAAACACCTAGCTGGAAATAAGCATCGATGTTCCTCGCTGCCTTCATTGCAATAAGAAGCTTGTTCCCATTCACCAGGAAACAAACAAACAAACGGTGGTTTATTTCTTCAAGAAGAACAGTTTGAAAAGCAACATTTATCATGTTTGAGAAACCAAAGCACTCTTTCCAAGTCTCTACGGAACATAATGCAGTTATATTATGTTTTCCTTTTTTTAAAAAAAAAAAGAGAGAGAGAGAGAGAGAGAGAGAGAGAGAGACCATTTTCATGATTAGTAAGACAGAAGAGATACTTTTAAAACATTTCTGAATGTACATTGTTACTTTCTTCCAGGCACAGCGTGAAAAATGCTTTAGAGCTTCTTACATTGCCAGCGTGTTTTTATAACCTAAGCCAAGCAACTGTATCTCTGTGGGGAAAAACAGGAGTTGTAGGACACAGTAGCAATAGCAACAGCTGTTATATAGCTTATGTAGAGACTTATATATCGCTTCACAGTGCTTTACAGCCTTCTCTAAGAGGTTTACAGTGTCAGCCTGTTGCCCCCAACCATCTGGGTCCTCATTTTACCGACCTCGGAAGGACGGAAGGCTGAGTCAACCTTGAACTGGTCAAGATCGAACGGCTGGCAGTGGGCAGAGCCAGCCTGCAATACTGCATTCTCACCACTGTGCCACCATGGTAAGGAAATCTTACATTGGGTGAGAAGCAATTGGCTATGGGCAGGGTGTTCAGATATTTAAAATTTAATAGCCGGAGCAGTGAAGGGTTGGACAATGAGTAAGAACACACAATTACAGCTTTGGTTGAAGAGAGCTAGCCACTGCATGAGGGAATCTGAGCTGTGATTGGTTGCTGAGCGCAAAGGGGGCGTTTCCTTGTTTCCCGCCTTTTCTCCTCTGTGTGCCCTGTGCGCTCTCTGTGATTTACCTCATGATGTTCCCGCTGTGTGGATTTACCTCATGATGCCACTGTTTGCCTCTCTTATTTACTATAAATATATTTATTTATATAAAACCACAAGTTCTTGTCAGCCATCTCTGAGTTTGGACACCAAACTCAGATGCGCAATTCCCTGGCACAGGGATTTGATTACGGCTGTCAATTGTAACTATAAACCTTTAGGAAATAAATGCAGCTTCAACAGAGTGGTGTTACATGAGCAAATTGTGGTATGTCCATAACTTGATTAGGTCGGAGGATCTTCAACAGTAGCCTTGTGTAGCCTACATTGCAATAATTCAAAGCAGCAGATAGTCAAGGGATAACATTTCCTGGTCCAGACTGGACATCAACCGATGGAATGGTCCAAAGGTCATGGTGACTGTGTATTCTGCAAGCAGAATCTGCAAATCTCAAAGGACCCCCTAAATTGTACATCGGCTTTTGTCTGGGGAAATACGACTCTTATCTGGAATTGAAGAAGCAAAGTCTCCAGAGCCAGGCCACCCGAAAATCCATGATTTAGCTTCAGTTAGGCCAAGGATAGGCAACCTTGGCTCTTTTATGACTCGTGGACTTCAACTCCCAGAATTCCTGAGCCAGCATGGCTCAGCTTGGAAACCTCTCCCTTTCCCCTCAGCATGGCTGGCTCAGGAATTCTGGGAGTTGAAGTCCACAAGTCATAAAAGAGCCAAGGTTGCCTACCCCTGAGTTAGGCCAAAGTTGAGCCATTTTCTTCATCCAAGACCCCCAACAGTCTCAGCCCCATTAGACAGACCAGTTCAGGAAATCAACACTACAACTAAAACGCCTTTTATTGAGTTTGACTTTACGAACAGAATATTCTAAGTCTTGATTGTGCTGTACTTCTCCCCTCCCCATCATTCGGTGAATTAGGAAGGTGCCTTAATTGCCTGAGCCACTTCCCGAATGTTAGCTCTTTGTTTTGGACTTTTTAAAACAACAACAACAACGATGCAGCTTCTTTTGCAGATGTCTGTCAAGGTCATCTTCCTTTCTCTGTATACACAATGAATAAGAAACTTTATGCATCATTTGGTCAATCCAGCATTAAAATACACAAGTGAAGCGTCACGCCGATGTTTCATATTATGCCAACAGAGGCTTCATGCAGATGTTATATGGCAGACATGTCAAACACAAGGCCTTCTAGTCCAGCCACCTGCTTGAGCATGAGACTTTATATCAGACATGTCAAACACAAGGCCCAGGGGCCAGATGCGGCCCGTGAAGGGGTTTCATGTGGCCCACGAAGCCATCCTGGAAACAGTGAGGGAACGGCCCCCTCTGCCATGGCCCTGGCCCAGGCCAGCGGGGAGCCAATGTACAATTTTGTGGTGGCCATCTATGCTGAAACGCATTCAACACTTAGCTCCACAAGGCCCCCCCCCCGCATGGCAGGAGAGGAACAGTGAGGCTCCTCCAGTGGGCCATGCCTTGGCACTTGCCCTGGTCCCACTTCCTTCTTCCAGAGACCCTCAGATCTATCCCAATCCTGCCCAGGCCCCCACAGGCACCCTTAATAATAATAATAATAATAATAATAATAATAATAATAGTAGTAGTAGTAGTAGTAATAATAATAATAATAATAATAATAATAATAATAATAATAATAATAATAATAATAATAATAATAATAATAATAATAATAATAGTAAAGTTGAAGGTCATCTAGTCCAACCCCCTGCTCAGGCAGGAAATCCTATGCCATTTCGGACAAATGGCTGTCCAGTCTCTTCTTAAAAACTTCCAGTGTTGGAGCATTCACCGCTTCTGGAGGCAGGTTGTTCCACTGGTTAATTGTTCTCACTGTCAGGAAGTTTCTCCTTAGTTCTAGATTGCTTCTCTCCTTGATTAGTTTCCACCCGTTGCTTCTTGTCCTGCCTTCAGGCACTTTGGAGAATAGCTTGACTCCCTCTTCTTTGGGGCAGCCCCTGAGATACTGGAGCACTGCTATCATGTCCCCCCTCGTCCTTCTCTTCATTAAACTAGACATCCCCAATTCCAGCAGCCGTTCCTTATATGTTTTAGCCTCCAGTCCCCTGATCATCTTTGTTGCTCTTCTCTGTACTCTTTCTAGAGTCTCAACATCTTTTTTACATCGTGGTGACCAAAACTGGATGCAGTATTCCGAGTGTGGCCTTACCAAGGCCTTGTAAAGTGGTATTAACACTTCATGTGGGTTGTAGTCCTCGGCTTATAACAGTTGGTTTAGTGACCATTCAAAGTTACAGTGGCCTTGAGAAAAGTGACTTGTGACCGTTTTTCACAGCTACGACTTTTGAAGCATCCCGTGATCCCGTGATCAAAATTCACGTGCTTGACAACTGGCATGTACCTATGACTGTTGCAGCCTCCCAGGGTCACGTGATCCCCTTTTGCGACCTTCTGACAAGCAAAGTCAATGGGGAATCCAGGTTCACTTAACAACGAGGTTACTGACTTATCAACTGCAGTGATTCACTTAACAACTGTGGCAAGAAAGGTTGTAAAGTGGGGCAAAACTCACTTGACAAATGTCTCACTTAACCACTGAAATTTTGGGCTCAGTTGTGGTCGTAAGTCGAGGACTACCTGTATTGCTTTAAAAGTGGGTGACCTTTAACGCAGCCAGGTACCGTACCTATCTTAGTTCATGAATAATGTAGCTAGAAAGCAGACTTAGCATAATTTAGGGCAGGAGTTTTCAAATTTCTTCAGGCTACGGAAGCGGTTGGTTTAAAAATATAAGTATTTCCCAGAACCCCCAGATCAAGACCCAAAGTTCTACTGACAGAAAATAGGTTATGTTAACCAATTAACCTAAGAAATTAGGCAATAGTTCATTATATCTTCTTTCTTAGAAACCTGAATTTAGAAATCATGATATCATTTAAATGGGGAGTAGTTGAACATTGCCTCAAAAACTGCACTCACCCATTGTCTGCTTTGCTTACTTGTAAGTTTAACATATAGCTCGGTCTGAATCCAGCTCGGTCAGAGCTTATCCCACAAATAAATTTGACAAAATTGTAGAATGGTGCTACATGCAAACTCAGCCAATAGGCGAGGCTTCCAGCAAAGATGGCAGAGTCTGAACAGCACACATGTTTTGCGCAAATGTCCCTCTGCCACGTGGAGACTTCTGTTTTCGTTTAGGGTAAATCCTTTTAACAATTTCATTGAGAACATTGGAAACAAGAATTCTGCCTTAATAAAATAAAGGCTTATTTCTCCTCCTCCCCCCCCCCCATTTTTCTTGCCGCTTTAGCCAGGAATGATCTGGCCTTAGTTTGCTATTAGCTATTTAGAAAATCCGGAATGTATTAACACACACACACAAAATCATGCTTACGACACAGATTTTACAGGGGGGAAAAAATGGTGGCAACAGTTGGCAGAATGTTTTCGCATGCTGGATGACACATCTATTCTCTCTGAATATCTGTGAAGATCAGGGCTTTTTTTTGTCATAGAAGGCAAATTTTTAACGGATGTTCCAGAATTGCCTTGAACAAAATCCTAGTCTTTTAGATACACTAAAAATTGAAGGGTTTTTTTTTTCAACTACAAAGATAAACCTTGTAGGGTAGGCCAGGCGGGTTGTATGACGTGTGTGAGTTCCGGCACCTTTCCCTCCCCCCCCCAAAAAAAGCACTGGTGAAGATGGTTTTGAAATGAGCGTGCTTACAATCAAGCTTTGCAGCCCAAATGTATGTCTATTTATCTGACAAGTGAGTCCCATGAAGTGCATTTGGGTCTAATGGCTGATTTGTGTGAATGCCAAGCTTTAAAAATTCTCTTGTGTTTTGGGATTAAGCTTGGTCTAAGATGCTCACAGCGTCCTAGTTGAATGCCTCTGATTCTTCCTAATAAAAAGAAAACAAGAAAAAGGGGAAAGGGAGGAGGAGGAGGAGGAGGAAGAAGGAGGAGGAGGAGGAGGAGGAGGGGGAAGGAAGAGAAGGAGGGGAAGAAGGAGGAGGAGGAGGAGGAGGAGGGGAAGAAGAAGGAGGAGAAGAAGAAGAAGAAGAAGAAGAAGAAGAAGAAGAAGAAGAAGAAGAAGAAGAAGAAGAAGAAGAAGAAGAAGAAGAAGAAGAAGAAGAAGAAGAAGAAGA
>NW_015389454.1:5394-17608 GCF_001527695.2 Protobothrops mucrosquamatus | reverse complement strand
GACTAGAACTCACCATCTCCCAGCGATTGGTCCAAAGTCACCTAGCTGGCTTTTATGGCTAAGGTGGAACTAGAACTCACAGTCTCCCGCTTTCTAGCCTGGTGCTTCAACCACTGAACCAAACAGTTTAGGAAAAAAAAATGTTAGGGAGAAGCAAAAAATAAAGGAACGGCGGGATATAACCCCAGGGAAGGAGGACATGATGAGTATCTTGTAAGTAGAGATGTTTTAAGAAGACTTTCAGAAGCAAACGTTTTCTTCTCTGCTCTTCCGAGGTAGGAAATACCCAAGACAGCTTCATCCAAGCTTGACACCTATCACTCATAGAGAACTTCCTTGTCAAGACACAGGAGAAACTAGCTGAAAACAGATCACTGCTCCCAAGGAAGAAAATAAGAGATAATTTGGAGAAGGAAAAAGGAGAGGCAAGAAGAAATACTATGATTTAACATGCCGAGTGGTATAAAATGGATTTCAGTTATATTGATCTATATTGTTCTTCTCTACCAATGCAAATACGGCAATAGATTGCCTTGCATGAGCAAAAAAAAATAAATGTTTTCATAAAGATTTTTGCATTTTGTAACGTACTAGATCCTCTAGAATTCGGCAGCCTGCTCAAGAGAAAGTTCCTTTGCAAGATAATGTCAAGATAATGTCCTCAACTTATGACTGCAAAATTTCTGTTGCTAAGTGAGACAGTGGTTAAGAAAATGTTGCCCCCATTTGACCACCTTTCTTGCCACAGTTGTTAAGTGAATCACTGCAGTTGTTAAGTTAGTAACCCGGTTGTTAAGTGAATCCGGCTTCCCCCCGTTGACTTTGCTTGTCAGAAGGTCGCAAAAGGGGATCACGTGACCCGGGGGACGCTGTGACCGTCGTAAATACGAGCCAGGGCCAAGCGTCTGAATTTTGACCACGTGATCGCGGGGATGCTGCAACGGTTGTAAGTGTGAAAAACAGTCACAAGTCACTTCTTTTAGTCCCGTTGCGATTCTGAATGGTCACTAAATGGGCTGATGTAAGTCGAGGACTAACTTTACAACCACATGAAGGAAAATAATCAGAGATTCACTGCTTGCTTTAGTGCAGGGGTAGGCAAGCTCGGCTCTTTTATGACTCGTGGATTTCAACTTCCAGAATTCCTGAGCCAGCATGGGGAACTACGGCCCCTTTTTCACTTGTGGACTTCAACTCCCAGAATTCCTGAGCCAGCATGGCTCAGCTTGGAAACCTCTCCCTTTCCCCTCAGCATGGCTGGCTCAGGAATTCTGGGAGTTGAAGTCCACCAGTCATAAAAGAGCCAAGGTTGCCTACCTCTGGCCTAGGCCTAGGCTGCTTTATGACTCGTGGACTTCAACTCCCAGAATTCCTGAGCTAGCATGGCTCAGCTTGGAAACCTCTCCCTTTCCCCTCAGTGTGGCTGGCTCAGGAATTCTGGGAATTGAAGTCCACAAGTCATAAAAGAGCCGAGGTTGCCTACCTCTGGCCTAGGCCTAGGCTGCTTTATGACTCGTGGACTTCAACTCCCAGAATTCCTGAGCCAGCTTGGCTCAGCTTGGAAACCTCTCCCTTTCCCCTCAGTGTGGCTGGCTCAGGAATTCTGGGAGTTGAAGTCCACGAGTCATAAACGAGCCGAGGTTGCTTACCCCTGCGAGTGGATAGATGGCAAAAAAAAAAGAGAGGTTGCATTCCGAATGACTTTGACTTACAAGCATTCATTTAGCAACTATTCAAAGTTACAATGGACCTGAAAAAGTGACTTCGAATCAGACCTGGCACTTATGACCATTCCAGCACCCTCAGATCACACAATAGCCACTTGAGACCTTCCCTATCCCACATTAAAGAGACTGATTGGTGTGTTGGTAAGACCACACTTAGACTGCTGCATCTAGTTTTGGTCACCACAATGTAAAAAAAAAAAAGTGTCGAGTCCCGTGAAGACAATTAGGGGTCTGGAGGCTAAAACCTATGAAGAACGGTTGCAGGACTTGGGTACCTGCAGTTTAATGAAAAGAAGGACTAGGGGTGACACGATAGCAGTCTTCCAATATTTGAAGGGCTGCCCACCAAGAAGAGAAGGGTCATCCTATTCTCCTAATTGTTGGAAGGAAAGTCTTCATCCTGGTTCAGTCCAAGCCGGGGATAAACAACATGGCGACTGCTTTAGAAAGAAGGTTGCAGTTTATTGAAGAGGAGAGCCAGACAGAAAAATGGCTCTGGCAGGAAAGAGGAGAGAAAAAAAAGGACTGAGCACATGTAGGGAGTGGGTTTTTATACCCTCTGGAGCCTTTAGTTTGGAGGTTATTTCCTGTTCCTGTTTGAGGCTTTGTGTTTCCTGTGTCATGTATTTTGACCTGTGTCCCTTTGGCATCTGTGAGTTAATCCTATTATGTCCTGTCTTAGACTTTGGATGGGGTATGTAGATTTTAGGTGTCTTTGTCTTCCTAAGCTTCTAGCTCCAACTTTCCTGAATGATCTGCATCTGCATTTCTACAGAGCTGGTTTCTGCTTGGGGGAGGGAGACTTGGGGATATTAAGAGGCATGCTTTCCTGCCTCTTTAAGATCCTTTGAGGAAATATATTTTTCTGCCCTTTTAATATTTCCTTCTCTGGGGGCCTGACTTTCCACACTCCAAAGCACCAGAAGGCAGAACAAGAAGCAACGGCTAGAAACTAATCAAGGAGAGAAGCAACCTGGAACTACTGTAAGGAGAAATTTCCTGACATTTGGAACAATTAATCAGTGGGACATCTTGCCTTCACAAGTTGTGGATGCTCCAACAGTGGACGTTTTTAAGATGAGATTATAGACAACCCTTTGTCTGAAACGGTATATTGTTTTCCACCTGAGCAGGGGGTTGGACTAGAAGACCTCCAAGGTCCCTTCCATTCTGTCATTCTGTTCTAATAAACCCACGTTTCTTCTTCTTCTTCTTCTTCTTCTTCTTCTTCTTCTTCTTCTTCTTCTTCTTCTTCTTCTTCTTCTTCTTCTTCTTCTTCTTCTTCTTCTTCTTCTTCTGTTATTCTGTTCAAGGGGACCAAAAATGCTTTGCAACGCCACTCCAATTTCTGCCTTTGAGGCACATATCGATGAGTTGATTGATTGAGTAAATGTATAGGTCATCCATCTCAGATACATCCTGTACGGTGGACTATCAACATGTAGATGATGTTGCAATGCTTATAGAAAGAAGTTGGACTTGCACGGGACATTCCTGCAACAAAACAAGGCTGGATGATCCATTTATCTCAAGCCAAGTTCTATGTTGCATTTTAATGCAGCCGGATGGAGGAACAAACACACGTGCACGTACCCCTTGGAAAACTTAACGTTGCATGGGTCCTTGTTCCGATTAACGAAACAAAAATGCCAGGGTATTTCGCATGCTAATTGCTAGATGCATTCCTCATTTATATGTCTCGTTTCTTTGGGGTCTGCGGAATAACGGAATCACGGAATAATAGAAAACAGAAAACGATGCCATTCGTTTTCCTACTTCTCAAAGACAATCGGTGGCAGTTGGTAGCTGTTGAAAAACACCATTACAGAAGCCGGCCTCCTCGTGCAGTCTCTTTATCTCTAACGGGCATCATTATAAATTATAATGGGATTCTAGAGTGTGAGCAGCGTGTTAACTGAAATAAAATAACAGTTGGCATCTTAAAAGTGTGAAGACTGATCCCCTTTGACAGAGAGAAAGGTCAAATTAATATGGGATTTTTTTGGGGCACATTTTTAAAACGTTATTTTTTATACAGCATCTAGAGCCAGTTTGGTCTTTTGGTTAAGGTGCCAGGATGGAAATCGGGAGAACATGAGTTCTAGTGCCAGCATAGCCAGGACAACTGGCATGGTAACTTTGAACCAATCACCAGGAGATGGTGAGTTCTAGTCCTGCCTTAGGCATGAAAGCCAGGTGGGTAACTTTGGACCAATCACCAGGAGATGGTGAGTTCTAGTCCTGCCTTAGGCATGAAAGCCGGCTGGGTGACTTTGGACCAATCACCAGGAGACGGTGAGTTCTAGTCCTACCTTAGGCATGAAAGCCAGCTGGGTGACAACCGTGACAAGATAAGTCATGAAACGGGAAATTTCACTTAACCGATGTCTCACTTAGCAACAGAAATTTTGGGCTCAATCGTGATCATAAGTCGATGACTACCTGTAGACCTAGAGTATAGTATAGGGGGTACCTTGCTCAATAGTAGCAACTGTGAGAGGGATCTCGGAGTCCTAGTGGACAATCCCTTAAATAGGAGCCAGCCGTGTCCTGCAGCTGCCAAAAAAGCCAACACAGGGCTAGGCTGCATTAACAGAAGGATAGAATCAAGATCAGGTGAAGTGTTAATACCACTTTACAAGGCCTTGGTAAGGCCACACTTGGAATACGGCATCCAGTTTTGGTCACCACGATGTAAAAAAGATGTTGGGACTCTAGAAAGAGTGCAGAGAAGAGCAACAAAGATGATCAGGGGACCGGAAGATAAAACATATGAAGAACAGTTGCAGAATTGGGGATGTCTAGTTTAATGAAGAGAAGGACGAGGGGTGACAGGATAGCAGTCTTCCAGTATCTCAGGGTCTGCCCCAAAGAAGAGGGAGTCAAGCTATTCTCCAAAGCACCTGAAGGCAGGACAAGAAGCAACGGATGGAAACTGACCAAGGAGAGAAGCAACCTAGAACTAAGGAGAAACTTCCTGATAATTAGAACAATTAATCTGTGGAACAACCTGCCTCCAAAGCGGTGAATGCTCCAACATTTGAAGTCTTTAAGAAGAGACTGGCCAGCCATTTGTCTGAAATGGTATAGGGTTTCCTGCCTGAGCAGGGGGTTGGACTAGATGACCTCCAAGGTATCTTCCAACTTCATTACTATATTATTATGATTATGATTATGATTATGATTATGATTATGATTACTACTACTACTACTACTACTACTACTACTACTATTATTATTATTATTATTATTATTATTATTATTATTATTATTATTATTATTATTATTATTATTATTATTATTATTATTATTATTATTATTATTATTATTATGGACATCAACAAAGAACAGGCAGAAGGCCAGTCAGCTTCTCTCATTATCCGTAACTTAGCCAAGGTGTCGAAAAACCCAGGGAGAAACATATCACATCGTGGAAAAGGTCTCCTGCTTAATTCACTCACCATCCATGAGGTAATTCCACTTATAATGTCCAGGTTTCTGTATCTACTCCAGCCAAGCGTTACATCGACCTCACTGAAATTGCAGTAGCTCTTGCTTGCTGTCCACTAAAACATGAAACCATTTTGCGTGCTGTCGTGGAGAAATCACTGGCCAGAAATAAAATCAAAACCTTTAGAGTCAGAAACAACAAAGTACAATTTTATTAGAAATAATTCCAGTGAGTGACTGGGCGCTCTGTGGGAAGACTCCAGATATAAAGTCCAAACATGCTCCAACACTGGAAGTTTTTAAGAAGACACAGGACAGCCATTTGTCCGAAATGATATAGGGTTTCCTGCCTGAGCAGGGGGTTGGACTAGAACAGGGCTTTTCAACCTTTTCACCCATCGTACCACTTTTAGGATATAGCAACAACCGAGTACCACCAGTCGCCTAGCAAGGTGTCAAAAACTTGATGACCCCCCCCAAAAAAGGAAAAATGTGATAAAGTACAAGTAGTCCTCGACTTACAACAGTTTGCTTAGTGACTGTTTGAAGTTAATGGCACTGAAAAAAGTGCCCCCCCCAAGCCACAGCCGAGCAAGACACCTGCCTGCCCACCCGGCGGTGCTCTTCCTCCTGTCCGAGGTTTTCATTGTTGTGAGCATTTCTGTTGAGGATTGGCAGCAGGGGTGTTTGGGGGGGGTGTTTGGTTTTTATTCCCCCCGTCTGCTGGGTGGTTGCAGCAGGTTTTGGTCACTTCACATGACCCTGGGACACTGTGACCGTCATAAATATGAATCAGTTGCCAAGCATCTGAATGTAAATCACAAGACCCTGGAAATGCTGCAACATTCCAGCTGATTGGTACTTCTTCTGGGCTCAGCAGAAGCGCCAGGATCAGCGCCGAGCTCCAGCTGGAGCCTGGCGCTGATCCTGGCGCTTCCGCTGAGCCCTGACAGCCCTGCAGCTCCAGCCGTCTCTCGCTCAGGCTTGTGCGGTGCTGCCACCGGTTCAGCTCATTCCCCTCCCCCGCTACCACTTTTCTAGGATGTTCGCGTACCACCTGCCAGGTGCCAATGTACCCCAGGTGGTACCCGTACCACTGGTTGAAAAGCTCTGGACTAGATGACCTCCAAGGTCCCTTCCAACTTTATTATTATTATTACTATTATTATTATTATTATTATTATTATTATTATTATTATTATTATTATTATTATTATTATTATTATTATTATTATTAAACATGCTAATCCTCTCTATTATATTTATATAGGTCGTCCTCGACTCACAACAGTTCATTTAGTGACTGTTAAAAGTTACAACGGCACTGGAAAAAAGTGACCGATGGCCGTTTTTCACATATATGACCCTTGCGGTTTCAAAATCCAGACATTTAGCAATTGACTCATGTTTACGACGGTCACAGCATCCTGGGATCACATAATCTCCTTATGCGACTTTCTGACGAGCAAAGTCAATGGGGAACCCAGATTCACTTAACCACTGCGTTACTCTGTTAATGACTGCAGTGATTCACTTCATAACCGTGTTACTGAGTTAATGGTTGCGGCGATTCACTTAACAACTGTGGCAAGGAAGGTCGTAAAATGGGGCAAAACTCACTGAACAAAGGTCTCACTTAACAAAGAAGAGGGAGTCAGGCTATTCTCCAAAGTGCCTGAAGGCAGGACAAGAAGCAATGGGTGGAAACTAACCAAAGAGAGAAGCAACCTAGAACTAAGGAGAAACTTCCTGACAGAACAATTAACCAGTGGAACAACCTGCCTCCAGAAGCGGTGAATGCGCCAACAATGGAAGTTTTTAAGAAGAAACTGGACAGCCATTTGTCCAAAATGGTATAGGGTTTCCTGCCTGAGCAGGAGGTTGGACTAGATGACCTCCGAGGTCCCTTCCAACTTTTTATTATTATTATTATTATTATTATTATTATTATTATTATTATTATTATTATTATTATTATTATTATTATTATTATTATTATTATTATTATTATTATTATAACAATATTGTAACTAGTGTGAGAACCAAGGTTTTTGAAATAAGAGATGATAAGAAATGGCAGGTTGAAGAACTGGAGGGAAAGCCTGCATTTCAAACTAATTGGGGAATGTGATTTATGACTGTTAATTGGAGGAGGGAATTGTGCTTTGATACTATGTGCTCAGGGGAGGGGAATTCAGATTTTGGCTTTGGCTATGTATGTGCCGACGCTATGCTTCTCGAATAAAGATTCTTTAATGTAAACAATGCCTCAAAGTTTTTTGAAGAGTTTCATCTGCCGGAACCATGACAACACCAGTACGTTTAGTGACCATTTGAAGTTACAACTGCACTGAAAAAAAGGGTCTTAGGACCAGTTTTCACACTTACGACCGTTGCAGCATCCCCACGGTCATGTTATTAAAATTCGGATGCTTGGCAGCTGACTCATATTTATGACGGCCGCAGTGTCCCAGGGTCACGTGATCCCCTTTTGCGACCTTCTGACGAGCAAAGTCAATGGGAAAACCAGATTCGCTTAACAACGGTTTGACTAATTTAACAGCCACAGTGATTCACTTAACAATGGTGGCAGGAAAGGTCGTAAAATGGGGCAAAACTCACTTAACAAATGTCTCACCTAGCAACAGACATTTTGGGCTCAATCGTGGTCGTAAGTCGAGGGCCGCCTTCATAAAACAATATATGAAAATTAAAATGCTACAGTTACAATTTTTTTCCAGAAATCGGCCAGAAAAACTTGGCAAATTGCTGTTGTGCGACGGTGGGAAGCTTCTCTGGATAAACAGAAAGTAAAAATACCTAAAGATAAAAACACCTGTTATGCAAACAGTGGTGTTACAGGATACAGATTAAAAATAAACTGTCTTTTTTTATCGTTAACCACTTTAAATATTACCTACAAAATTATGTACATGTCAAACAAGGAATCTGGAAAAGGAATCTGCTGATTTCTTTGCAGCCTGAACATTTAACTGTTCTTGCTAAAGTATTTGTACCTGCAAACAACCTAAAAATAAGCCTGATTTAACAACAAACTCCTACCTCAATCTAAATAAAAATGCCGGTGTGGGCTGCAGTCCAAACAAGCCATTATCATGACGAAATGCAGGAATGAACTTTCCACTGTAGCCAGATCCTTGTATTGCACTAAACCGCGGTTTGTTTAATTCTGATTTGTTAACTAAGCATCAGTACGTGTGGAATCTCGCAAAATGCTGGCCATCGGCCCTCGCAGTAGTTGAATACCCACACTGCACGACCGCACAAATAAGCTATCTTAATTCCTACAGGTAGTCCTCGACTTACAACAGTTCATTTAGTGACCGTTCAAAGTTACAACGGCACTGGAAAAAAGTGACATATGACCGTTTTTCACACTTACGACCGTTGCAGCCTTCCGCAGGGCCATGTGATCAAAATTCAGACCCTCGGGAACTGACTTGTATTTATGACGGTTGCAGCGTCCCGGGGTCGCGTGACCCCCTTTTGCGACCCTTCTGACGAGCAAAGTCAACGGGAGAACCAGATTTGCTTAACGGCCATGTTTCTGACTTAACAACGGCAGTGATTCACTTAACAACTATGGCAAGAAAGGTCATAAAATGGGGCAAAGCTCACTTAACAACTGTCTCGCTTAGCGACAAATTTTCAGCTCAGTTCTGGTTGCAAGTCAAGGAGAACCTCTTTATGCCGAGCATGATGTAAGTTATGTTTCGAGCAGTTAAAAGAGGCAACAGATAATGGTCTGCTTTGCAAACTAAACCATCATGTGCTTAGCGTTGGTTTATTTCATGAACCACCATTGCTAAATTTGCACAACCTACTAAAAAGCGTACGTCACTGCTGTGTAAAACAAAAGGTTTAAATTTGTGGAACACACTATATTGATCTTATCGTTTGTAAGCTGCCCAGAGGCATCTCATTGGAGAGATGGACGGGCAGCATTTAATACATCAATCAGTAATCAATGTATTGATCGATCAATCAATCAATCAATCCTCTCCCATGGGCTTCACTGCAATTCACCGGGAGTCCCTTGGCTAAGTAATGTTGTGCCTTTGCCTCCAGAAGTTGTGGGTGCTCCAACAGTGGAAGTTTTAAAGAAGAGATTGGAAAATGATTTGTCTGAAACGGTATAGGGCTTCCTGCTTGAGCAGTGGGTTGAACTAGAAGACCTCCCAGGTCCCTTCCAACTCTGTCATTCTGTTGTAATAAACCCACGTTTCCTTTCATTTAAATGTGATCGCAGTCTTGGGAGTTCTCAAACTGGGTTCGAATCGTCTTGATCTGCACATCGCATTTAAACTCTCTCCTCTCTCTGCAGCAGAGAGAAATGCAGCCCTATTCTGTCCAATAATCTGTGGATTATTGGGCAGAGAGAATCTCCTTTTCCTGGATGGATACAGTCCACCCCCTTTCCCCCACGCACCGAGAGCTGCTATTTGCACTTAAAAAAATAAATATTTACCCACCCCATGTGGTGGGACATTTAATATCACGGTTAGATGCCAGACTAACCTTGGGGTACATGTAGCACTGATTTATAAGGCCGAAAACAGACCATCTAATTCGTCACCCATTAGCAGCTGCTACCTCCAGACTCCACAGCGAGAAGCAGAATTTGGATGGATCACATTTGCATGAAAATAATACATTAATTGCCTCTGGAGGGAAAAAAAGAGAGATTATTCCAGTCCATCTCTTCTTTGGTTTCTCTCCAAGTTCTGGACTAACATTTGGGCTCATCTGCCTGGAGCGTTTTGGCCGATAGCTTAAACTGCCGTTGGACTAGCCAACGGAGATCCACAAATCCTTTAAAGTGGAAATAATCCCTAACATGATGCTATTTTTGGCCAGGGCTTTTAGCTCGGCGCTCTTCCCCATCCTGATGGCTTGCAAAGAACAACGCCAGAATTAAGCCATCAGCAAACCCTTCCAATCTGGGTTGTTAGCTTTGGTGGCTTCGAATAAAACGATTGCCAGAGAGAGGAGCTCCGTATTTGTTTGGGACCCAAAGATGTGTGTTGCGGTTTCTATTTCCCTCAAGGAGAACATCAACCTGTCTGTGGAGATTCTCAATCGTCCAGGTCGTGGTTGTCCCAAAGGTGCTTTTGCAGGCGGCAACTGGACTATCTTGTTTTTCTTTGAAGATCTTTCACTTCTCGTGCAAGAAGCTCCTTCAGCTCTGAATGGATGGTGGGGAATGGAAGGATTTATACGCCTTGCAGATAGCTGGTCATTTGCATTCTTTTAAAGAGTCGTTGAGGCCACTTGGAGGTTTACCTGTGTCCTCAAGGTCACCTGAGTGATGCAAATGGGTGTGGAGCCTTCTTGGAACTGCTGAAAGGACTGTGTTGTAGACGGGAGATGGCTGATGTCGTATCCCTCTCCCTCTGTTGAGAGAGAGCTGTTAAATTTTGACACAGGTAGCCTCTTTGACCCCTCGTAGCATTGACTCGCTAAAAGAATGCAAATGACCAACTCTGTAGAAATGCAGAGGTAAACCATTCAGGAAGGTTGAAGCTAGAAGATTAAGAAGACAGACACTTAAAATCTACATATCCCACCCAAACTCTAAGACAGGACATAATAGGATTAACCCACAGATGCCAAAGGGCACACTCAGACTCAGGTCAAAGTTCATGTCATGTGTCTGATTAACGAAACACTTAAAAGGACTTTCAGGCATATTTTTCCTAAAAGCATTTATTAAGGTTACAGAGACGTCAGTACAACATGGTGGAAATGCTTAGGTCTAGCTTCTCTTCCGTTACGCATATACATTCTAAGCATTTCCCACTCCCTTATTTTGGGGTCATGGTTCACATCTTCCAATCAACTTGGAAGATGTGATTTACTTCCGGTTTCTTTCTCCCGGGCTATCCTTATGCTCCTCCCTCTTTCCCAATTGCTGGTTTAACTATATAAATACCAGACAGTTCTGCATATTGTCAAAGCAAGAATATACAGTATTTGCAGCGTTGACAGTTCATGCCACAGAAACAACTCCAAACAAAAGGCTCCAGAGGGTATCAAAACCCACTCCCTACATGTGCTCACTCCCTTTTCTGCCAGAGCCATCTTTCTGTCTGGCTCGCCTCTTCAATAAACTGCAACCTTCTTCCTAAAGCAGTCGCCACGTTGTTTATTCCCGGCTTGGACTGAACCATGATGAAGAAAATCATTTGCATTCTGTAAGATAGTTTTCCTTCTCTCCGGTATGATCCAATATATTGATATTCCAATTTATTAGAGTTCAAAGTCACCACATCCAGCAAGCTCATGATAAAAAATATTACATGGCTGGACTTAAACAAGCGAGGGCTGCCGGGTTCACTACAACAGATTTTCCTTATTGTTCAGATTTCGAAAGCAACGGCTTTGCAGTTAAATTATGGAGAATGAATGAAAAACAAGCTCCTGCTATCTCAAACGTAACAAAAAAGAACCTTGTTGATAAGCTCCGCCGGTTTTCTGCTGGATACCGACAGTGGCTTTGTTAGTGACTATATGACCCTAAGCGATCGGTAGAAATTCTGGATCAAACCTTATCAGAGAAAAAGCAAAAGGCATTTTCTTTAAACCATTTCTCCGGATCAGAGAAGCGGTCGACGAGGGATAAAGTTAAGTGTCTGTACAGTAAAAGAATCCTCCCAGGTCATATCTGGGATTAGAAATATAAAGCCAAAGATGATAAAAATAGGAATCTTCCTTCGAAAGTGTTGTGTTCAGGGTTTAGTGATTGGGGCTATAGACAACACATTTCCTCGTGTTTCTGGACTAGTGATTAAGGCAGCAGGCTAAAAATTGGGAGATTGTGAATTCTAGTCCCGCCTTAGGTATGAAAGCCGTCTGGGTGACTTTGGGCCAATCACCGGGTGACAGTGAATTCTAGTCCCGCCTTAGGTAGGAAAGCCGGCTGGGTGACTTTGGGCCTATCACCAGGAGACTGTGAATTCTAGTCCCGCCTTAGGTATGAAAGCCGGCTGGGTGACTTTGGGCCAATGACTGGGTGA
>NW_015389454.1:0-4930 GCF_001527695.2 Protobothrops mucrosquamatus | reverse complement strand
GGAAAGCCGGCTGGGTGACTTTGGGCCTATCACCAGGAGACTGTGAATTCTAGTCCCGCCTTAGGTATGAAAGCCGGCTGGGTGACTTTGGGCCAATGACTGGGTGACAGTGAATTCTAGTCCCGCCTTAGGTATGAAAGCCGGCTGGGTGACTTTGGGCCAATGACTGGGTGACAGTGAATTCTAGTCCCGCCTTAGGAATGAAAGCCAGCTGGGTGACTTTGGGCCAATCACTGGGTGACAGTGAATTCTAGTCCTGCCTTAGGTATGAAAGCCATCTGAGTGACTTTGGGCCAATTACCGGGTGACAGTGAATTCTAGTCCCGCCTTAGGTATGAAAGCCGGCTGGGTGACTTTGGGCCAATCATCAGGAGATGGAGAGTTCTAGCCCCGCCTTAGAGATAAAAGCCATCTGGGTGACATTGGGCCAATTAGCAGGAGATGATGAGTTCTAGTCCCACTTTAGGCATGAAAGCTAGCTGGTTAACTTTGGATCACTCACACTCTTTCAGCCCAAGATGCCCCAAAGTTTGTTATGGGAATAATCGATATGTTAATGCTTTGATTTGTTTATAAAAACCATCGAAGCAGGATATTAAACAAACAAACAAGCTATGGCTTACACCTTCAGAAATAAGGTGATGGTTTGCAACATCTTTCGTATTTTACTTATTTTTATTTATTTACGACATTTATTTGCTACCCATCTTTCTACAAAGCGACTTTCGTCAGTCAGGTGTGGTGTGGGCTTCCTTTGGATGGACAAAGAGGTGAAAACAGTGGCAGTACAGAACAAAAAGAGAGAGAAAATTAATACTGCAAATATAGCAGAACATTTATAATGACTGTAAGTCTGCGATGGAACAGATCATATCGAGGGCATTGAAAGAAGAAGGACGAAGTTATCCTTCGAGTATGCTAGCAAAATTCTAGGATCCGTTCAGTTTTTCATATTTGCTTCCTTGGTTCCAAAAGAACGTTAAGAAAAGCCAATCTTGATTCAGAGGTTTTAGATGGAGTAGATGCTGTAATTCTGTTAAAGATGAGGCTACTGATAGCCGCCTCGGTGAAATGCTCTCTGGTATCTTATGATTTATCACTTGTTTTTTGTATCTTATGCTTAATGATTATAACTATAATTTATTTATGTTGTATGACTTATCACTTTGTTGTTGTATGTGTGTACACTGACAGCTTATGCACTGGAGACAAATTCCTTGTGTGTTCAGTCTCACTTGGGCAGTAAAGAATTCTATTCTATTCTATTCTATTCTATTCTATTCTATTCTATTCTATTCTATTTTACTCTACTCTACTCTACTCTACTCTATTCTCCTATCCTATCCTATCCTATCCTATCCTATTCTATTCTATTCTTTTCTATTCTATTATTTCACATTTTCTATTCCATTCTATTCTATTTCACATATTCTATTCTATTCTATTCTATTCTATTCTATTCTATTCTATTCTATTCTATTCTATTCTATTCTATTCTATTCTATTCCACATTTTCTATTCTATTCTACTCTACTCTAACTCTATTCTATTCTATTCTATTCCACATTTTCTACTCTACTCTACTCTACTCTACTCTACTCTACTCTACTCTACTCTACTCTACTCTACTCTACTCTACTCTACTCTACTCTACTCTACTCTACTCTACTCTACTCTATTCTATTCCATATTTTCTATTCTATTCTATTCTATTCTATTCTATTCTATTCTATTGACTTTGCTTGTCAGGAGCGTGACACTGGGGCACTGAAATAGTCATAAATATGAGCCAGTTGCCAAGTGTCCAAATTTCGAACCCGTGATCATGGGGATGCTGCAACAATCGTAAGTGTGAAGAAAGCTCACAAGTCACTGGTTTTTTTCAGTGCTGTTATAGTTTCAAACGGTCAGTAAATGAATGGTTGTAAATTGTGAACTACCTATAACAGTATATGCTAATTGATTCTGTATTGTTGCTAAGAGAAGTGGGTTTATTGCCCCACATATCAATCTAATAAATGGGAAAAAACCCAGCAGTGCATGATTTACTAGGAGTTCAGCTTGATTTGAACTAAGCTTCTTCCTTACTTGTAAAGTGAAGAATATCATGGAAAAAGAGAAATAATGTTTTCCTCCCCCCTGGAAGTATTAACTTACGGGATACCTCAACATTTTATCTACGCTGCATTTTTCTGTGAACATCCATTAAGGCGACCCTTATTGCAATGCACCTAATCACATCTTGGGTTGAAAAAAAAATTGATTTTTCTGAAGACGTGTTGGCTTTCTTTCAAAGCTTTTCAGTAAAAACAACTCCCCAAGTGTCTGGCTTGTGTGTCCTCCCTAAATTATTGTTATTTTCGTTCAAAACTAGTGGGAACAGAACAGGGAAGACTCTTCAGAGGTATAATAAGATACCTTCCCAAAAGTTCACGTAAAACATATTGGCATCCCAGTCGGATAATTACAACTCCGTGTGAGCTTTAGCTATGGAGAACAGGCCGCAAAGCTTGTTCGGTTTAAAGGGAGGGCTGAAATAAACCAGCAATTATTTCATATAATGGAATAACTTTCCACCTCGCTTCCATTTAAACACGCAGTCAATTTTAATTAGAAATTGTAAAAGTGGAATTGGAGAAAGGAAAACACACACACACGCACAGCCTCGTTGTAATGGTTTCTGGACCGCATCCTTGTAGTACATATTTTAGCCCAGACTGTAGGTTTTTTTTTTCCAGCTTAAATTAGAAGCACTGAAAGGTCTTTAATTATGGTGAGATGAAGAAAGTCTTTGTAATTTCACGCTAATTGTTCTCCTAATGCGATTGTCCATGTCTTCAGTATTTGTATTAGCTTCCTGGCTTCATTGGGGAGTTTAAAATCCAAGTTTCATGGATTCTCTTTTTATTTCCATTTATTTGGGCAGCCTGCGAGTTCTGGAAGAATAGCAATTTAGCAATTTCTTTGGTTCAGAAGGGATGGTTGACACCCTGAATGGAGGGGGTGATGAAAAAATGCTTGATTTTTCCCATTGCATACTTTCTGATCATACATTCCACTTTTGCTTACAATGGTCATGTAATACGAAGCAGATATGATTTATCTCCTTGCTAGGTCATTATCATTATGTTGATAGAAGAGAATATTTGTAGCTCAGCGTTGAACTGTGGAGTCCTTGGTGCTCTCTGAGCTTGGTGGTTTTCTTGCAGACATTTCATGACCCAACTAGGTAACATCATCAGTGCTAGAAGGGAGGGAATTTGCTGGAAGGAGGAGGAGGAGGAGGAGGGGGAGGGGGAGGAGGAGGAGGAGGAGGAGGACGACGACTGTGGGGGTCCTTGGTGCTCTCTGAGCTGGGTGGTTTTCTTGCAGATGTTTCATGACCCAACTAGGTAACATCATCAGTGCTAGATGGGTGTGGGGTTTGGGGGGGGGGAGGAGGAGGAGGAGGAGGAGGAGGAGGAGGAGGAAGACCGTGGGGTCCTTGGTGCTCTCTGAGCTTGGTGGTTTTCTTGCAGCCATTTCATGACCCAACTAGGGTACATCATCAGTGATAGAGGAGTGTTGGGTTTGCAGAGAGGAGGAGAAGGAGAAGGAAGAGGAAGAGGAAGAGAAGGAGGACTGTGAGGTCCTTGTTGCTCTCTGAGCTTGTTCATTTTCTTGCAGACGTTTCATTACCCAACTAGGCCACGTCATCAGTGACAGAGGGGTTTGGAGTTTGGAGGGAGGAGGAGGAGGAGGAAGAATCTGGGGTCCTTGATGCTCTCTGAGCTTGGTGGTTTTTTTGCAGACATTTCATGACCCAACTAGGTCACATCATCAGTTCGAGAAGGGAGTGGAATGGAGCACTTGGGGACATCCATGACCTGGATGATTGAAAATCTCCCTAGTCACTGAGACAGAAACATGACATTATGGAAGACTATGAATTGGGCGGTCACTTCTACAGATAAGAACATGAGAAGACACAGAAAAGAAGTCATAATCAAACAAAGACCACTAAAGTCAGCCACATACAGCCCACCCACCCCCAAACGTCAACTGAAATCTAGATTAAACCAATCAATATTTTGAAATTCAAAAATATTCTTTGAGTCAACACTCTAAACACAGACGAAGAGCAAGTAGACATTTAAAACCTTAGTAAGGCCACACCTGGAATACTGCATCCAGTTTTGGTCACCACATTACTGTACAAAAAAAGATGTTGAGACTTTGGAAAAAGTGCAGAGAAGAGCAACAAAGATGGTTTAAAGGCCTTGAGATTAAATCATATGAAGAATGATTGCAGGAATTGGGTATGGCCAGTCTAGAGAAAAGAAGGACTGGGGGGGGGGGCATGATAGGAGTCTTCCAATATTTGAGGGGCTTCTCTCAAAGAAGAGGAGGGGGTCAACTTATTTTCCAAAGCACCAGAAAGCAAAACAAGAAACAATGGCTGGAAATTTATCCAGGAGAAAAGCAACCTAGAATTAAGGAGAAACTTCCTAACAGTGAGGGCAATTAACCAGAGGAACAGCTTGCCACCAGAAATTGTGGGTGCTCCATCACTGGAGGTTTTTAAGAAAAGACTGGACAGCCACCTGTCTGAAATGATATAGGGTCTCCTGCTTGAGCAGGGGGCTGGACTAGAAGACCTCCAAGGTCCCTTCCAGCTCTATTTCGACTGTTTGAACAGCCAACTTTCATTATCTTGTTGACACAACACAAAAAGAGGCCACAGCACCAATTATAGGAGACCGGAAAGTTAACATTGGCAATAAAATATTCGGAGGATAACAAAAAAGTTGGCCTCTGTATAGCAAGCTGAAGCAGAAGAGAGATTAATAGTCTTGGCAAAAGAGGCGAATGTTCATAACAAATAGTTGCTCCCAGCCAAGGAGAAAAAAATATTTTATCTCCACTGAAAGATAATTCTACACAAGGGCAT
>NW_015389453.1:83091-85597 GCF_001527695.2 Protobothrops mucrosquamatus | reverse complement strand
GAAGAAGAAGAAGAAGAAGAAGAAGAAGAAGAAGAAGAAGAAGAAGAAGAAGAAGAAGAAGAAGAAGGAGAAAGAAGAGGAAGAAGAGGAAGAAGAGGAAGAAGGAAGAGAAGGAGAAGGAGAAGAAGGAAGGAGAAGGAGAAGGAGAAGGAGAAGGAAAAGAAGATGGAGGAGGAGAAGATGGGATGAGGATGAGGAGGAGGAAGAAGAAGAAGAAGAAGAAGAAGAAGAAGAAGAAGAAGAAGAAGAAGAAGAAGAAGAAGAAGAAGAAGAAGAAGAAGAAGAAGAAGAAGAAGAAGAAGAAGAAGAAGAAGACGACGACTCAGATCCTTGGTGCTCTTTGAGCATAGTGGTTTCCTTGTAGACGTTTCATGACCCAACTAGGGAACCTCATCAGTGCTAGATGGGTGTGGGGTTTGCGGAGTGGAGGAGGAGGAAGAGGGGGGAAAGCAATGCTCTCTGCTGGTTTTCTTGCAGATGTTTTATGACCAACTAGCTAACATCCTCCGTGACTTGTATTGACCCGGAATGGGGTTGTTGTGGTAACGTCGTCGATGCTCCTGCATCGAAGCTTAAAACCTTCTGTTTTTTCCCCCTACTCAGGTTACCACCAGCAGTGCCACATTCCTCTGGTGGGCAGCCTTGAAGAGTCCCTGGTGACCCCCTGGTTTTGTCGGAGATGTATTTTTGTACTAGCTGTGAGGGTGAGTGGCATACAAAGAGTTTTTTTCCTGGTTGCTATTCCCGCGGGGGAAAATCTAAGGAGTTTGAAACAACAGCAAAAAGGAAAGGTGGACACTCGGTGCTGTGCCAAGCATAGACCTGCAGAGGATCCATCCAGGGGCTTTTCCGGTTGGATTCCCTGATCAATTTGATGCTTTGAATGGCATGTTGAGCTGGTCATTTGCATCCTTTTAGAGAGTCGTTGAGGCCACTTGGAGAGGGTCACCTGAGTGGTGCAAATGGGCGTGGAGCCTTCTTGGCAGCAGGATGTTTTCTGCCCCTGTATGTGGAGAAGACTCCACACCCATTTGCACCGCTCAGGTGACCCGGAGGACACAGATAAACCTCCAAGTGGCCTCAACGGCTCTCTAAAAGAAGGCAAATGACCAGCTCTGTCTGCAAGGAGTATAAATCCTTCCATTCCCCACCATCCAGTGTCAGAGCCGAAGAAGCTTCTTGGATGAGAAGCGAAACGTCTTCAAAGAAAAACAAAGGAAGTCCAGTTGCCTCTTGAAAAAGCATCTTTGGGACAGCCATGACTTGGACGACCGAGTATCTCTCTATAGAGACTTGATTAGCAGATAATTAAAAAAACAAAAAAAGATTGCTACGCTTTGTCTAATAGATAAAAGAAGAAGGCACGAACGACGTGAGAATGCCAAGTAAACACTTGTTGCTTGTTTCTTCTCCAGAAAGGGGGCGCCTTGCGAAAGGGACCCATCGCCCGGACCCTGCAGATGATCAAAATGGTCCTGTGCTACAATCCGGAGCAGCTGGAATGGGATTCCTTGCACAGAACGAACCAGCAGCAGTGTTACTGCTACTGCGGTGGTCCTGGCGAGTACGTACAGTTGGGGACGATATGTGTGTGTGTGTGTGTGGGGATCACTTAAGTGTGCAAGAGGGTGGTGTGTGGAGGGTGAGAGCTTTAGCAGCTGGAGGAGACTGTTCTTCGGCATCCCCAAGGGATGCAAATATTTCCCTTTTTTAAAAAAATAAAATAAAACCACAGCCCTAAGCTTCGGCAGCTGGAGGCCGCGGCTTTTAAATGCGCCTCCCAGGGGTATTTGCAACTCCACCTTTTCAAACATGGCCGTGAGCTTCGGCAGCTGGAAGGGGACTGTTTCAAACTGGTCCAAAGGATGGAAATATTTTCGTTTTTAAAAACAGGGTAGTGAAGTTTGACAGCTGGAGGCCACTGCTTTTAAATCCCTCTCCAAGAAGCGCAAGCAATCCCATCTTTAAAAACAGGGCAGGGGTTTAAGCCGCTCCTTTGGCCCCTTCCCTGGGAGAGAAACTGATCCTGGAGGGGGGGGGGATATTAAGGGCTGAAGGGTATATAGATCAAACCTCGGGGCTTCAGCTCCCAGAAATTGCCAGCTGGCTGAGGAATTCTGGGAACTGAAGCCCACAAGTCTTTAAAAGTTGCCGAGTTTGGACATCCCCCGTTCTAAATAGTAGGAGCCTCGGTTTGCAGAAAGGGAACCCCCAAAATGCCTAGTTCTCAGCTTGAAACTCAATTCTGTTTCAGATTTCTTTTCCCCCCCAGCAACAGCTTAGAAATCAAGACAGAGGCTGTCCTCCTTTAGCAAGCGAAATTGGGGCCGGCAATTCGGTCGTTGAGTGAAACAGTGGCTAAGCTTTCCATCGGCTTTGCAGCCTTGCCAAGGTCGCAGATGGGAATGGCTGGCCGCAAAGTTACTGTTTCCACACCCTCGTACCTGCGCATAGTCGCTGTCGGAGACGGTCGCTAAACGAGGACTGGGCGGTAGCGACCATTATA
>NW_015389453.1:49417-82634 GCF_001527695.2 Protobothrops mucrosquamatus | reverse complement strand
TTTAGCAAGCGAAATTGGGGCCGGCAATTCGGTCGTTGAGTGAAACAGTGGCTAAGCTTTCCATCGGCTTTGCAGCCTTGCCAAGGTCGCAGATGGGAATGGCTGGCCGCAAAGTTACTGTTTCCACACCCTCGTACCTGCGCATAGTCGCTGTCGGAGACGGTCGCTAAACGAGGACTGGGCGGTAGCGACCATTATAACCTCTTCCCGTTCCTGCTCAGGTGGTACCTGAAGATGCTGCAGTGCGTTCACTGTCGCCAGTGGTTTCACGAAGCTTGCATGCAGTGCCTGAACGTCCCCATGCTCTTTGGAGATCGGTAGGTGCGGCCTGTTGGCTGAGGAGGAAGGGTTTTGTAGTCCAAGCCCTACCGAAGGCAGCAGCTGGAGTGGGGCAGGCGGGAAGCTGATTACAGTTCTTCCACACGTCTAAAATGAATAATCAGAGCCTGTTCTTTTTTTCTCTCTTGCGTTTTCCAGATTTTATATTTTCTACTGCACGGTGTGTAATCAGGGACCCGAGTATCTCAAACGCTTGCCTTTAAGATGGTAAGGCCTGCTGCCCCCACCCCCCCCAATAAAAAGATTCTCATTCACTGTATCTTATTGCAACAGGCACCACTTAGCCCTTGGGGGGTGGGTGGGGGAGGAATTAGCAAACCATGTTACGCCCTAGAGAGCTTCCTCCGTTCTCATCCTGGCCCCGCTAAGTTTTTCAAAGTTGGCTTCTGGATTCCGGCTTCTTTATGACGAGAGCCAATAAGAACGGCCTCCCCCAGAAAGCTAGGGGGGGTGGAGGTGGTGCTCTGGTTGTTTTTAGCATCGTTTGAAAATGTTAACGCTGGAGCAGGAAATGGTTGGAGTGGCGTGGCTTCACACGTGCGTTAATTTGAGCAAACAAGAGTGGAAGGCAAAGGATGCTTGTGTGATATAAGGAACCCAGTTCTTGTATGCCGTTTGAAGGTTTTTACTGTAGACCTTTATGAACTGTATGGCTGGTAGTGTTTATTATTATGTTATTATTGTGAGAAATGTGAACAAGGAGGAGGAGGAGGAGGAAGGAGATGAGAAATAGGAGAAGGAGGAGAAGAGATGAGGAAGAAGAGGAGAAATAGGAGGAAGAGGAGGAGAAGAGATGAGGAAGAAGGAGATGAGAAATAGGAGGAGATGAGGAGCAGGAAGAAGATAAGAAATAGGAGGAGAAGACATGAAGAGGGATGAGAGATATGGGAGGAGGAGGAGGAAGAAGAAGAAGAGGAGAAATAGGAAGAGAAGAGATGAGGAGGAGGAAGATGAGAAATAGGAGGAGGAGGAGGAGGAGGAGGAGGAGGAGAAGACATGAAGAGGGATGAGAGATATGGGAGGAGGAGGAGGAGGAAGAAAGAAGAAAGAAAGAAAGAAATAAAGAGAAAGAAAGAAAGAAAGATTCAGTCATCAGGAAATGCTATTCCCCATGCCTTCCCCTTATGCTATAAAAATTGCCCTCTCCCTCCTGCTATCCTTTCCCTTAATGGGAAGGTCATTGTCTCCTTTGTTTTTTGAACACACACACACACACACACAAACACAGGGTGGATGTCGTGCACCTTGCCCTCTACAACCTGGGCGTGCAAAGCAAGAAGAAGTATTTCAACTTTGAGGAAATTTTGGCCTTCGTCAATCACCGCTGGGACCACTTTCAGCTTGGCAAGGTACAGGATGTGTGTGGGGGTGTGTGTAGGTGGAAGGCAAAGCCTCAAATCCTTTCCTTTACCATTTGCTTCCCGTTGAAAGCGAGCTCCCTTCCTCTGGAGCGGTTCTATAGAATAGGATCTATACGCTAAATGAGAGATACTTAGATGCTCACTCCCTCTTTGCATGAGAAAGTCGGGCAGGAATGGGGTGTGTGTGTGTATGGCAAAGGGGTTGACTGGGGGTCTTCTCCAGACTCAACTGGGTATCAAATCTGGGATCTTGAGGTGGGCAAAGTAAGTTCTCAAAAAGTTTTTTTCCCCTCTTCCCTAAAACTAAAAGCAAGACTCCGGCAAAAAGTTGGGACGAGCAAGAATGGACCCACGAAACTCCACAGAAGATTAGAGAAGGATTGTGGATGCTGGATTGTGGATGCTGGTGTGAAAAGCTAATTTGGGGCTAATTTTGCCTTTAAAAAAATCTCTTCCCTAGTTGGCTGCAACTCCTGTGGCAGAACGAGGTCCTTTCCTTCTAGATGCACTAAACAGCTACAAAAGCAGGTGAGCCTCAAAGAATCTATTCTCCCAAGAGGTGTAAAGATTCAGCTGACTCGGTAGGATATTTGTAGCTGAGGGTTGAGTTGTGGGGTCCTTGCTGCTCTCTGAACTTGGTGGTTTTCTTGCAGACGTTTCATTACCCAACTAGGGGACATCATCATTGCTAGAAGGGAGTGGAGTGTGAGAGGAGGAGGAGGAGGAGGAGGAGACTGTGGGGTCCTTGATGCTCTCTGAGCTTGGAGGTTTCCTTGCAGACGTTTCATTACCCAACTAGGGGACGTCATCAGTGCTAGAAGGGGGTGGGGTTTGGGCAGAGGATTGTGGGGGTCCTTGTGGACGTTTCTTTTTTTCATTCAACCAAGATGCTAGATTGTCTCGGTGGCCTTTCAGGTTCCTCTGCGGGAGGGAAATCAAGAAAAAGAAATGCATCTTTCGCCTGCGGGTTCGAGTCCCGCCGTATCCTCCCAGCAAAATCCTCCCGGAGAAGTTGGCAAGACTGAGCGAGCCAAAGAAAAGAGGGAAATGCAAACACACCCACAAAAGCAGGTCGGTAGAAGCGAGCAGAGGCGCTTAGCTTGAGTTTTCAAGTTTCTTTCCCTTTGTTCTTTGTGCCGCCGGTCTGATTCCTTGTCATTTCTCCCCCCCCCCCACTTCCTTTCCAGTTTGCAGCCTCACCAATCCCAGCACGAACGGAGAAGGAAAAGGCCCAAATTCCTTTTGGAGGATGCTATTCCAAGTGTCAGTTTGCAAAAACGTTGGGCTTGGGGGGGGGGGAAACATAGCTGTGGGGAATTGCCTCCAAATTCCTTGTGGGGCTGGGAGAGGATCGTGGGTTTTCTTGAAAATTATTTTCCCGCTTGAGGATGCTGGATAACGGCTGTTTGTTTGTTTGTTTGTTTTTCTCCCCCTCTCTGTCTCGTTTCCATTCCTGCCACAGAGTGATTTTGCCTCGGCTTGGAGCACCAACCATCACCTGGCCTGCATCTTTGATTTCTCCCTGGATGAAATCCAGAGTCTAAAAAGGTAACTGCACATCTGCCTTAGTGCAGTGATCCGATTCCAGCCCTTGTAGATAAAAAGATCCATTTCTGAGCGGTCCTTGAAGCTCTCTGAGCTTTAGTTGCTTTCTTGCAGACGTTTCATTACCCAACTAGGTAACATCATCAGTGCTAGAAGGGAGTGGGGTTTGCAGGGAGGAGGAGGAGGAAGGGAGGAGGAAGACTGTGGGATCGTTGGTGCCCTCTGAGCTTGGTTGTTTTCTTGCAGACGCTTCATTACCCAACTAGGTAACATCATCAGTGCTAGAAAGGAGTGGGGTTTGCAGGGAGGAGGAGGCGGAGGAGGAGGAGGAGGAGGAGGAGGATTGTGGGGTCCTTGGTATTCTCTGAGCTTGGTTGCTTTCTTGCAGACGTTTCATTACCCAACTAGGTAACATCATCAGTGCTGGAAGGGAGTGGGGTTTGCAGGGAGGAGGAGGAGGAAGGGAGGAGGAAGACTGTGGGATCCTTGGTGTTCTCTGAGCTTGGTTGCTTTCTTGCAGACGTTTCATTACCCAACTAGGTAACATCATCAGTGCTAGAAAGGAGTGGGGTTTGCAGGGAGGAGGAGGAGGAGGAGGAGGAGGAGGAGAATTGTGGGGTCCTTGGTGTTCTCTGAGCTTGGTTGCTTTCTTGCAGACGTTTCATTACCCAACTAGGTAACATCATCAGTGTTGAAAGGGAGTGGGGATTGCTTTTCAGTCCTTCTAGCCCTGATGATATTACCTAGCTGGGCAATGAAACGTCTGCATGCAAACAACCAAGCTCAGAAAGCACCAAGGGCCCCTCATTTTAACCCTGATCTACAACTATTCAGACCCACTTGTGAATGGGTGTTAACGGTTGTGACTCCGGAGACCGACTGTTCGCTCTGGCAAAGCTTTTTCAAAACAAATCAGGGCTCTGCTGCAAGTTCACTCAGCCAGAGGTAGGCAGTGTGGACTGCTGACGTTTTAAGACACGTGCCATCATTCCTGCCATTTTTGAAGCCGGAGGGCTTGGCTGAGCAAAGCAGAATGCCCTACTACGCACTTAGTCGGCGGCTGCCGAGTAGCTAAGCAGACGAGTTTCAACTTAGCCCTTCCTGTGAACGTTTGAAAGAAATTCTGGGTCTGATGAGTTGAGCTCAAATCCTTCCAAGGCCCAAACATTGCAAATATCTCTAGTTGGGCTGCTGATGGTGGGTCCTCTTCATTTGCTCCGAGGCACGGTGGGCCCTTTACGTACTCCACAACGTACCATTGGTGTAAACCGAACCGAGTGGTGTTTATTCTCCCTCTTTTTCTAGCATAAGCTCGGGTCTCTCCGACGTAGATTCCACGGACGCTGCCAGCACGTCGGGCTCAGCCTCAACGAGTCTGTCCTGTGAATCAAGGTGACATTAGTCCTTTGTCAATTGAAAATGCTTTATAAATTGAAAAAAAAGTGTACCAGATAGTTCTCAGCTTACGACCTTGTTTTTCATACTGACGATGTCGTGTCCTTTCCCATTCTAAATTTCCCTGCTTGCAGGCCTTTGCAAAACACATACACACACGTGGAGGGAGAGGGAGGGAGAGAAAGAGAGAGACACAGCTGCACACACCTAACCCATTCCCTCACCCTGCACAGTTTTACACCCTCAGAAACCATGACTCTGCTTTCCAAAACCACCAGTTCGCCTCACGCCACAGTCCTAAGAAACTTGGGTTTTTTTGTTTTTTACCCTCTTTCAGCAGGACAAACGTCGGGAGCCGTAAACGCAAACTCTCTGCTAAAACATACGCGGCGCTCGACCCCACCAAGCAGAAATCCTCCGAGCATCTTCGTAGACTTGTCCCCGGCTGCTCCTTGGATGGCAGTGACCGTGCCAGCAGTTCGGATCGCCCGGACAACGCCATTGACTGCCAGACTTTGGAGAGCTTGAGCGAAGATGACTTATCCCTGTCTCACCTCCAGTCCTCCATCAGCAGCTACTTCGGAGCCACCGGCCGGCTAATTTGCGGAGAGAAATATCAAGTCTTGGCTCGGAGGATCAGCCCGGAGGGAAAAGTGGAGTATCTCGTGGAGTGGGAGGGCAGCACTCCCTACTGATGGGTGTCGGGATCCGGCACTTGATGCCATAAGAGAGGAACAGGGTGGGAATGGTGGAGCCAACTACGAAAAGCAGATTTGTTCTTAAACTGCCTTGTACAAAGTCTGTTTAAGATCAATTTTTTTCCCCAGAGGTTTCCTGTTGTAGACTCCCTTTGGGTTGGGCTAGGAAAGACGGAAGGGGTGGCTTCACGGCCAAATATTGCTCAATCTTAGCGCCGTTTGGGGCAAAAAAAGGGGAGCGAATTCCTGGGTCAGCCCCCATAGAAATGACACCACCTGGACAAAGTTGGCCCCCATCTAACGTGGCACTTATTCCCCCCCCCCCCCGGTGGTAAAGGATAGCAAGAGGTCATGCCTCTGTAACAATCAAGAGGAATGAGGGGATAGCTCTGCCTAGCAAATGGGAGGAGCAGAGAGTTTACAGGGAGGTGTTAAAGTAGATGGCAGATAAGATGGCAGGTGTACACAAGCCTATAAGGGCAGACTTTAGGGACCCTCCCAAGCTCCTGGCTGCGCCCCCACAATAACCCTTCCTAAGCTGGGTGGCAGTTCTAATGTGACCGAAGGGAGAAATTAACAAATGCACTAGCGACACACATCTGGATTCTCTTGAACTTAATTTGAAGTCGACATACGGTTGTGGAGCTTCCTTCTGTGTCTGTTTTGGGCTGGATGATTTGCGGGTTTTTTTCAGCTGGCGTGGACAAAAGCCTAACATTTGGTCATAACTTCAGCCAGGATGGTCCGGCTATGACAAATATCTCAAAAGGAGCCAGGAAAAGCACAAAACTGGCTGTTGCATTTTACATTGTCAAGGGTCCTTTTTTCACAAGTGCCTCTCTCTCTCTCTCTCTCTCTCTATATATATATATAGTACATTATAGTATATTTGCAGAGCAATTCTGAATCTAACTGTATTTTCCTGCTCCTGTTTGCACAGTTTAGCTCGAGGCCCCTACAAACAAGACAGGGCTTCTAAAATATATATTCTTCCTCCCCCCCCCTCCCCCAGAAGGACTTATTTGTATTTTTAAATATTATAATAATTATTTTTGCATTGGTTTGGACTGATCTTGTAAACGCTTCTATTGCACCTTCACAGTGTCAAGGCTGCTGCTTTTTTTTTTTTAAATAACTGACCTTTTTGTGTGTTCGTTCTGTTCAAATGGCAATGAATGTGTCAGGGGTACAATTATTAAAAAAAAAAGAATTATTGATAACTTTGCCATAGGTTTGTATTGCTAGCGCTGCGTGAGAATGTACGGCAGCTGCAAGAATTACAAAAGGGTCTATGCAAAATGTTAAGAAAAAAAAAAGACTTTCAGACTCAAATGCTTCTGGCCCTTTATTCTTATTACTCGTTAGCAGGGATAGGGGAGGGGGAGAGAAGGAACACTTTAGGCATGCTCAGAGGCACTCTTTTTATTTTATGCACTTGCACTTTATTATCTGTCTAAATAGAGGCCTCCGAGTTAGCTATAGATACACACACACACACACAGTGTGAGCAAGTGTCCGATTTTCCTTACGGTTTGAGTCTAGTTTTGAGTTAGAAAACAACTTTTTAAAACTCAGCTGGAGGTCATAGGGGTAAAGAAAGAATGATAGGCCCCCTCATTTGCGGTAAAAACTGAAACAGGACGAAGCGGGGAAGAACCTCCAAAGCGCGGCAGCTCTTGAATTTACAAGCGTCTGCCGGAGGCTGGCTAATACATTCTGGTTAGGACGATTTTGTAAAAAATTTTAAAAGGGTTCTTGGAGGGGAGAGGCGTCACGTTAGCCCCGCATAGCGGCTTCGTTGAAAGACACGGAAATGTGGCATATCCACTCATCCGCGCGGGGTCAGCCTCTTAGGAGTGGGAGGGACCTCCTCCCTCCTCTCCTTCCCTCCCGCCCGGCTTCTCCATCCAATCATCAACCGGAGCGCTTGCGTGATCGCCACGTCGCAACAAAGAGGGCGCCACCGCGCCTGCGCAGCCTTGCGGACTCGAAAGGGGCCTTCGGCCCCTTTGCCGAATTCTCGCGAGACGTTCCCTCCTCTTTCCAAGATGGCGGCGGTTGAGGTAGACGCTGCTCTGGCGCTGCTGAGCCGGGTCGCTACGCTGGAAGAGCCGCTGGAGGAGCTGCGGGCCCTGCGGGCGGCCGTGCAGGCTCTGCCCCTCGGCGCCCTCCGCGAGCGAGGGCCCGGCTACCCCCTGGCTGGGCTCTTCGTCCTCCTGGCCCGCGGGGAGAGGTGAGGGTGGATTGGGGGGGTCCCTTGCACCAAGGCTCTAGTCCTCGTGGAGGACCTGTTATGTTCGGGGGGACAATCCAAACCTGGAATAAACAAAATGGAGACTGCTTTAGGGAAGATGGTCCAATTTATTGAGTTGTCAGAATATTCTGCCTTTTTTAATATCCCCCCAAATATTTACAAATACACTGGAGGGTTTTAAGAAGAGACTGGACAGCCATTTGTCCGAAATGGTATAGGGTTTCCTGCCTGAGCAGGGGGTTGGACTAGATGACCTCCAAGGTCCCTTCCAACTTTACTACTACTACTACTACTACTACTACTACTACTACTACTACTACTACTACTATTATTATTTCCTTCTCTGTGGGGGTGCTGACTTCCTACATTTGCATGCATATTTGATTGTGTGTGTATATATATATAGATATATAGATATATAGATATAAATATATAGATATAAGTACACACACACACACATATACTGTATGTACATATATAAATACAAATATGTGCCATATACACACAAATCTCTATACACACATGTATGTGTGTATAAGGGAAATATTTGTATATGTATAGAGACATTGATGTGTATGTGTATATGGCACATTTGTATTTATAAATGTTCATACACTGTGTGTACACACACACACACACAAATATGTGTCTATATATTTCTATGTGGATGTAGAAAGTTTTGTTTTTAGTTGCAAACATTGTGCCTCCTGGTCTCCAGTCCCTCCTTTCTTTCCCTTTCTTCAAAATGTTGCTTTATAAATGTGGAAACTCTTGAAATGACCATAATAATGTTAAGAGAGAGCAACAATAGGTTGGGAAAGTGATTTTATGCTGTCTGTAGGTTTTGCAATTGCTGGTGAATGCTTGGGCAAGGTTTTGGAAAGGGTGGGGTTAGTTTGCATGGAGAGTTCTGGTGGTGTGTGTGTGTGTGTGTGTGTGTGTGTGTGGGAGAAGCCTTTGATCTTCATCACAATCAGTTCTTCCTTGAAAATTGGTGTCTGAAGGCTTGGGCTTTCATAAGAGCGGGACCGTAAAGGAGTGAGATCATTTATTTTGCACTGTATTTACGCCTTTCCTTATTTCGTTAGCAAACACTGGGTTTTCCTTTCTCTTGCAAAACAGTGAGCAAATCTCTTTGTGTGTCTCCATCTTGGAGAGATTCCTGCAAGTCATGGATCCCTTGGATGTGATCCAAAACTTTGGGGAAGAACTTCAGAAGGGACTGTTCCACCCTGATGATTCAGTCAAAATCCTAACCATCTCCCAAGTACGTGTTGCAATTTAGCTTCGTAATCTTCTCAACGAGGTTAAGATTGAGATGTTTATCCTGCCGTGCGCTTCTCTATTTTCTGCAAGTGTTTGAAACAACACTGGAGGTGATACACTGTATATTAACCTCGCCTGTCTTGTATGTTATTATGTTTTAATTACAGTTATTGCCTTAAGAATTTTGGCTAGTAAGCGGAATGCAAATGCTTTGAGCTATTATTTTAAAACTGTTGGTTTATGAAACTGCAATGCAGCAGAAAAATAGCAGCTAAGAATGAGATTTAAAGACCAGAAGTAAGAATGTAAAAATGACTATAGATTATGTTGCACCCCTAGGTTGGAAGAGTTGTTGAAGACCCTGTTGCCATCAGAGAAATCCTTAACACTCCTGAATTATTGAGGCAGATTATCTATTGCATTGCTGCGGAGAAAATAGCAGTGGCAAAAGAGGTCAGTGCTTGTGATCTGACAATTGCTGCTTGGGGAGGGAAGGCCATCGATGAATGCCAGAAGATTTGAACTGTATAAATCTCGGCAATTATTTATAAATCTCCTACTCTATTGTGCCAGTCGTTCTCTCTCAGCCCCGGGAAGAAGGCAATGGCAAACCACTTCCAAAATCTTGCCAAGAACACTACAGGGGCTTGCCAAGGATTAAACATAGACTCAAAGGCACATCTCCCTCCCCAAAAATTATTGGTAGCCATTCTGCATTCCCTATTTCTGCTTTTGCAACTCAAATGTAGATCCTTCAAGAATCTCTTTGGGATCCCCCTGCTAAATCTCTTAGAAAGAAAATGGATATATTCAGTTATGCACTAACTTCGATACCCATAACTGTAATCAAAACTCTTTATTTCTTGAGTATTTCTAATGTCAGTTGTGTGCCTTTCTCTGTGTTTAGGCCTCTGACAAATAAATTCAAATAAATAATTTTTAAAACCCCCAATGTGCTAGACTACATGACCCCATTGTACAAAGGCTTTCTTCCTTCTGGAAAATATTTTTCTGAGAATGGTTAGGTCTTTCACCTTAACCCGCTGAAGTGGACAGAAAGGGCTCTGTATTCAAAGTTTGCAACTATTGTGCCTTCTGCTAATTCAGGGTCTCCACACCCCGGTGTGTGCATAGGTCTGCTTCTCCCATTTTCATTGACAACTTTGTTTCTTAGGCCATCAAATCTTTGTCCAGGATAGCACAATCGCCTGAGGGTTTAGAAGTTTTACTGGCGGGGAATTTGCTGATCGACTTGAAAAATGTCATGGCGAAGAGCGACATCATACGTTATCGCGTCTATGAGGCAAGAGTTAATGTGTTTTTTTGGGGTTTTTTTTGAGCCTAGCAGATAAAAGAGGGCAGAAATGCATGTCTTTAACTGTCAGGTGGGTGATGTAACTTGGGGATTTAGAAACAATTCTGATTGTGGCTGGCTGGGGGTAAGGATACGTTCCAAGTTGGATAAAATTCGTGGTATTATATGACGATTAAGGGGGGAGGGTGTCCAGAGATTCTCAAGTCACTTGTCCCAAAGATGCTTTTTCAAAAGGCAACTGGACTTCGTTTTTCCTTGAAGACATTTCACTTCTCCTCCAAGAAGGTTTTTCAGTTCTAGAAGCTTCCTGGATGAGAAGCGAAACGTCTTCAAGGAGAAACGAAGCCCAGCTGCCTTTTGAAAAAAAAAACCACTTTTGGGACAAAGGGAGAAGATACATATGAAAGAGAATTTGGTAGTAGGTGGATGTAGAGCTGGAGACTAGGATGCAGCTTCTTTAAATGGATTAATTTTACTTGGCACTCTTAAGGCTACGTAAAGACTAACATTAACAGAACAGAAATCTCTCGGAGGGAATAGGATTTTTTATTTTCATTTTAAAGGGAAATAAACGGAGCGGCTTAACCTGTCTACATGTGCTGATTTTTCTTAATTAAATAACGGCACATCTGACTTACAAATGGGGGAGGTGTGGCTGCCTATTGGCAGCAGAGACACCTGCAAGGAGACTTGGCTCAGATTCCTGTCTTGTGTGCCTTTGTGTTAGCTAGTGGTCAATATTTCCTCCACGTCGGTGGACTCTCTGAACTACTGCGTGAACAGCGGTTTAATAGCGGACATGATTGGAGAACTGACGGGAAACGACGTGCTTGTCAGGTACGGGACTCAGCACGAATGAGAGGCCAGCAGGCCTTGGGGGCGTCCTTGCCATCTCTTTGCTGCTTGTAAATGCATGGCTGTGTCCCAATCTTGCTTGCTCCCTATCGCCAGTCCCTCGCCCGATAAAATAAAATAAAAAGAGGCGTATTGATTCTCATCTCTCTGAAGCAGTCCGTTTGTTGTTTTTTTGTTTTAAAACAGAGCGACCTGTATAGAGATGGTGACCTCACTCGCCCACACTCAACATGGACGACAGTATCTTGCCCAGCAAGGCATCATCGACAAGATTTCCAATATAATCATTGGAGCTGATTCGGATCCCTTCTCCAGTTTTTACCTGCCAGGTGATTACAGGTGGCCTTTGGGCCTCTTGATCTTAGTAGGGTTGATACTGTATCTCTGTGGCCTGCTATTCTCCACCCCTGTAGTGCAGTTAAATGTATGCTGGAGGCTCCCAAAGGGCCTCTTTCATTGGCCTTAAGCCTACTTTGCATTCCCCACCATCCAGTCAGAGCTGAAGAAGCTTCTTGGATGAGAAGCGAAACGAAACTGGAAAGTCCAGTTGTCTCTTGAAAAAAAAGCACCTTTGGGATGATTTGCATTCAGCAGCACTCATTCTGCTTCACATTAGGGATCCTCAAGTTTCTGTCAGGCTCTCAGTTTGAGTGTTGGTTCAGTTTTGTTTTCTGCAGAGGGAAGAGCTTGCCCTGGATAAAGAGGGCCTAGATCTCTGATAGGAATAATTTGCTTCCTGTATTTATAAGGTGGAACCCGTATCAGTTCCTCTTAAGAAACACGGGGCACTGCTTTCGGTTCTGCCCACCTGCAGCCCGGTTTGTGTCTTCGCCGTGCCCTTACAAGCAAGAAGAGGGAAAAGTTAAGTGATCAAGTGCACAGTGGCTCCAGGGGCAATCCTCTCCTTGCTCTGTTTTTGCAGGTTTTGTTAAGTTTTTTGGCAACCTGGCCATCGTGGACAGCCCCCAGCAGATCTGCGAGCAGTACCCTGCCTTCGTCGAGAAGGTCTTCAACATGGCCGAAGTCCAAGACCCAACCTTGTTTGGCGTGGCGGCGGACACGGTCGGGATCTTGGGCTCAAACGTGGAGGGCAAGCTGGTGCTCCAGAAGACAGGTTCGTCCAGCGGGCGCGGGTAAAAGTGCACATCTGGTTACAGATGTGGAGGGAGGAGATGCTGTACATGCCTAGCCCAGAGCAGAGTTTGGTTTGCCTTCCAGGGAGTCGGTTCCATCGGGTGCTAAACAGAATCGGGCATCAAATAAAGAACGCCCCGGCGGAGATGAGAATCCGATGTCTGGATGCTGTTTCATCCCTTTTGTACTTGCAGGTAAGTTATCGGCACCTCCCCGGCCACCCACGTGGCCCCTCGCGCTCTCTCCCACCTGGCGGCAGACACTTCCCTGCCATCCAGCCAGGCCCCAGAAGTATATCCTGCCATTGCAAACGCCACTGAATGTGACCCGAAGAAGAAGCTGGATGTTTTGTTTTGAAACTTTCAAGAAAAAAAGGGATGGGTCAGAGGCGTTTGCAAACTCACCCGCTACTCTTTTGCACACAGCCTGAACAGCAAACCGAAGATCTTCTCCGGATGACAGAATCGTGGTTCTCCTCTCTATCCAACCAGCCTTTGGAACTCTTCAAAAGCATCAGCACTCAGCCTTTCCCTGATCTCCACTGCGGAGCCTTGAAAGTCTTCACTGTAAGATACTTTGGGGCAGCTTCTTCCCAGCCTGGCATTCTTTGGGGTGGCATCAGCCAGAATTTTTCAGCCGGCGGTCGAGGATAATCAGGGTGATGTTCCAGCTGAACAGGAAAAACTGCTTTAAGAGACTGGCTTTCCTCTGCTGGTTAATTCTGTTTTTTGTTTTAATTTGGAAGAGGTGGCTTTTTTTTTTTTTTACATATTTTATTAATTTTTATAAAAGGACATTCTTTAGTATTTAGCAATCAGCATCTTGTCTGGACTGATGTGTTTAAAAGACGATCAGTAATAGTGTCTATATTTTCATAATCAGCATGTTAGTTAATAATATATTTCTTATATCTTCACTTCACCCGATAGTCTTCTTCTCACTAATACATATTTAAGGTTACATAATACATACCACATTCCTTTCTCTCCAACTCCTTTTTCTAGCCATTGATAAAAATTGTCCCCTGTTCTAAAGTCTACTGAACGGAAGAGTTTTTTAACCTTACCTCCTGATTAAATGACTTCAGGGGGTCTTAAAGAGAGGCTAAACTGTAACATGGGCAGGACAAGAAGCAACGGGTGGAAACTAATCAAGGAGAGAAGCAACCTAGAACTAAGGAGAAACTTCCTGACAGTTAGAACAATTAACCAGTGGAACAGCCTGCCTCCAGAAGTGGTGAATGCTCCAACACTGGAAGTTTTTAAGAAGAGACTGGACAGCCATTTGTCTGAAATGGTATAGGGCTTCCTGCCTGAGCAGGGGGTTGGACTAGATGACCTTCAAGGTCCCTTCCAACTTTACTATTATTATTATTATTATTATTATTATTATTATTATTATTATGTATAGAAGTTTTTCAGCAAAACCCATCGTAAACGCAGCCGTGTTGTCAAAACACCCGAAGTCTGGGAAGACACAACTCTTAAAACTTTGACTTTGAGTCATGAGTAGCGCCGTTGTGACTTAGAACGGTTGCTAAGAAAGAACTGTTTATAAGTTGAGGACTAGTTTCATCAGCTTTTACATCGGGTTAAATATATTAATTAGACTGATGACGTTTTGTAAATGGAAGGAATTCAGATGTCAACCATTTAACAAAATCTGCCTTGTTTTCCCTTCCTCCTCCCCCCTCCCCCCAGGCCATTGCAAATCAACCTTGGGCCCAGCAGGAGATGTTGGCCAGTCCTGGCTTTGTGGAATACATCGTGGACCGATCGGTGGAACCAGATAAAGCTTCTAAGGAGGCCAAATACGAACTTGTCAAGACTTTGGCTAACTCAAAGACGACGGCCGATATTTTGGGAAACCAGCATTACTTAAGATTGAAGGCTTATATGCGTGAGGGGCCGTATTACGTTAAGGCTGTCTCAACTACCGCTGTAGAAGGAGCTGAGTAGCTTTGGAAGATGTAATTTTAAGCTACTGTTCAGTAATTCCAGGGCTAACTAAACTTTCTGGATTCCTGGAAGGTGAGGCTGGCCTGTTGTTTTGTAGAGAGGAGAAGGAAAGGGTGGGAAATATTAACTTGGTATGAGGGTTTGTTTTTTTGGGTTTGGTTGTTTTTTTGACATTGAAATGCCAGTTGGTTTGAAATAGGAAGAGTTCCTAGGTATTTTCCCGATGGAAAACGCAGGTTCCACCATTTCACGCTCCTTAAAATCCAAGAAACCAGTAAGAGAGACTCTATAAAGTATAAAGGAAACTATTTTTCCTAGGATAATGTTGCAGGACCCTGGGATATGTATATTCGCCTTCCTTTGTGAAAAACATTTGTTTGTTTTTTGTTCATCACACGGGTTGTTTTACCATCTGGGTTTAAGATTTGTGCTCAGAGGGATTCATTTTTCATCACCTCCTCAGTGTTGGTTTTTTTGATGTTCCAATTGCCGTGACACAGATATTCCTCCACACAACTTTACGTAGGGAACAAGCAAACTGATTTAATCCGGGTTCTTAAAAGCAAATGGAAGAATAAAGAATATATCTTACATAAAAGGCTAAACAAATCTCCATTTTACAAAGCAATGCTTATTCTCCCCACCTTCCACTGTCCATCCCCCCCCAGCTCTTAATCTCAACCCCAGGAACGGAAAAATTTATGCTCACTTCTCAGAGACTTTATTCCCAACAGTCTCCTCCAAAAAAGACATCTTCCAGTGCCTTTAAGAGTTAGTAAATATATATACACACACACTTCCTTAATTTAGTTAGGACCCAGCCCTGTCACTTTTCCTACACACCAGTCTGCAAACATGGTACAATTTGCATCAAAAAGTGATTCTTCATGAAGGACCAGAGTCCAATAGGCATAATCCAGCTCAGCTTTATGGGTGTTAAATGCACGGGTGGCTTAATACCTGACTAATTTGTGAAGCAGCAAAGTAACCCCACAATAGATGATTCTACGGCTGTAGTAACGCTTGAGTGGTTTCCCCGTGTGCAGACATTTGTTTTTCTTCTGTTCTGCTTTGGGTTCAATTGTGAAATACGTCTTGAACTGAAGAAAGTGTGAACGTCGGTACTCGCAGTCCGGGTTTCAGTCCCGTTTCGATCAAGCTTCTGCCTTTGGTGTATATGTTGGCTCCAAAATACTGCTTTTGTTGTGCTTATAAACATCATGTAGAATTACCCTTTTCAAAGGGGAAAAAAAGTGTGCAAAAAGTCTCCAGCTTCTTGTCTCCTTCCACTCCCCACCAATCCAGTCAGAGCTGAAGAAGCTTCTTGGATGAGAAGCGAAACGTCTTCAAACAAAAACAGGGTTGCAGTGTCCTTGCTCTTCTCTGGATTTTTTCCAAACTCTCTACATCTTTTTTTGTGATATGGTGACCGAAATCGGCTGCAGTACTCCAGGTGTGGTCTTACTAGGGCTTTATAAAGCGGTACTAGTACTTCGCGTGATCTTGATTCCATGCCTCTGTTTATACAACCCAGGATTGTATTAGCTTTTTTGGTTGCTGCTGTACACAGCTGGCTTATGGTCAAGTGATCGTCTACCTTTATACAAGGAGTTCTCGAGTTATGTAGTGCTGAACGAGAAATGAACAATTTTGGTCACATGGCTGGGGATGCCGCAACGATTGTAAGTGGGAAGACCGATTGTAAGTCTCTTTTTTTTCCAGCAGAATAGAATATAGAATAGAATCCTTTATTTGGCCAAGGGTGATTAGACACACAAGGAATAAGTCTCCGGTGGAGAAGCTCTCAGTGTACATGCAAAGCAACAGAATAATACCAATAAGAAGGGGGAGTAAGTAAAATTGTTGTAAGCCCACAAGGAAGCCAAACGGAGATGCTATGATTTGATTCTTCTAGTCAGAAAAATACAGAGCCTCTTTCTGAACGGCGTTGACTCGCAAAGCTTTCAACCCGTCCAGATACGTCTTGATTCTGCAGGACACCAGCCCATAATAGGTTTCCAGGAACGTGCAGTCTTTACTGCCGTTCATCTCCCTCCATTCCTGGAGAAGCTGGCTGGTCTCTGAAACAGTGGAAGTGAAAATATATTGATAGCAGCATCGGTTGTACCAGATACGTCTTTCCCCAGAAAACCGGGAGCTGTGGACGGGCGCCACGCCGGCCGCCCTTGCACAGACACCCACAAAGATGCCAGGGGGTAGGGAAAGAGGAACTTCTCCAGATGTTACGTAGATCTTCCGAGCAACATCTTGTGAGATGACAAAGGCCGTAGCACTGCAGTGGTCGGGATAGTACCGTTCAGGATATTTTTTCACGGAGACAAAAGTGCCATTTTGGGATTCTTCGCTAGGGACGTTTTGATGAACCACCCTCCCAAGATAGATGTCTTCCGGGCGAGTTCTTAAGTTGAGCAAGTATTCAACCAAGGTTTGGAGGTTGGCAAACATATCCTGGTCTACCTTGAGAATGAACCTGGCCTGGGGACAATAAGTGACGGTCCACTCTATGGCCCTCTTGATCTTCAGCGTCTGGTTCTCTGGGCTATCAAGAAAGATTCCTTGGATTAGATCCTGTTCCTGGTCTGATTCCTTGATGACCTCCATTTGGGCGCTAGCTGAAGATGGCTCACCCAACACAAACAAGGCCAGAGTGGTGTAACCTTGGATGTCGGTCACGTTGGCCCACGTTTTTCGAATTGCGTTGCGCCTGGACAGGTTTTCGGGGCTACTGAAGATGAGAACCAGCAGGAAGATCTCTTGTTTGGAGCAAGCTTCTGGGTTGCTAAGAACATAAGCCTTGGAGATGTTGGTTTTCATGGAGGACATGTCCAGTATCCGGGCTCTTTCCCGAGCTCTCAGGACTTTCATGTCCATGTAAGTGGTGGGGATGGCTTGTAAGAAGTATTCTTCCAGCAGATCGGCTCCGAAGAGCAAAATGTGGAAAAGGGCCACACTGACGAGCATAAAACACCACTGGTGAGTTCGGAGCCTACAAAATAGCTGTGGAAATGGAGAGGAATAAAGATTAGTGCTCATTTCCTTCCAACATTTGTGCTTTTCAGTTCTTGCTGTAGAGTCAGAAATATTGACAAGTAGAGTAAGATAGGGTAGGGTAGAATATGGAATGGAATAGAATAGAATTAGAATATAATAGAATAGAGAAGGAATGGAATGGAATGGAATAGAATGCAGAATGGAATAGAATAGAATATGATAGAAAAGAATTAGAATAGAATGGAATGGAATAGAATAGAATATGGAACAGAATCCAAAGGAATCTAGCCAGCTAGACAAAATCTGAATTAGAAAGTTTTATTTCCTATTTCAGTCTGGCAGCATAGAATGTGTGCTAAAAACCACAAATGTCAAACTGCTCCTGAATAGATTAGCAAAATGCACTTCAGAGGGAAAAAAAGCATTTGATTTTTTAAGTAGGATTTAAAACCTCATTTCAATATTGTCAGAATAGTGTTAGAAGCTCAGATCTTACCTGCATATTCTTGGTGGAGATGACGCTTGAATTTGTCAAGTCGAGAGGTGGTGTGTACACCTTTGGATGCACGGGGAGCCTTTTTGCAATTGGAGTAGCATTTCATTTAGAAAAAAACACCCAGATACAGTTTCCCTTGTGTCAGGAACCAAGTTCAACATTCTTTTTTTTAAAAAAAATTTCCATCCTCTTTTGTGTCCGAGCAAAGCCGGTGTAATTCCAGAGGACGGTGATCATGTTACGTGTTGGCATAGAATTCTTAATTTCTGACTGTACCACAACAGAGGCTACAGAAGAGTACAACTGAACGAAGGCAGGTGTGTGTGTGTGTGTGTGTAAGAGAGATTTTTAAAGAAAAGATTGTGGTTTCAGTGAACAAAAGCTTCTGTTTATATTTGCCATTTAGAGAACTCTTAAGTGGCAAACATACAACATGCCTTCCCCCCCTTATAACATATATATGAAAAGAATAGAGCTGGAAGGGACCTTGGAGGTCTTCTAGTCCAGCCCTCTGCTCAAGCAGGAGAACCTATACCATTTCAGACAAGTGACTGTCTAGTCTCTTCTTAAAAAACCTCCAGTGATGGAGCGCCCGCGATTTCTGAAGGCAGGCTATATCCCGTGATATCATGTATTATTCTATTATAAATATAACATTATTATCCTACTACAAATAAACCACCTTTATTTATAAAGTCTGCGGGGACCAAGATGAACGCGTGGCCGCATTCCTGGCTCAGCCCAGGGGGATCCGTTGCCCGGCCAAGCACGCCAGCTTCGCCCGGCATGTGTCAAGAGATCTCTTTCCACAGGTGGAGCCTGGCACATGCGGACCCAAGCAGATCTCTCGGCTTCTCCACAGCTGCTCACCCCCATCTTTGACGGTTTCTATTAACTCCGGGAGGAGGCGGGGAGGGCCCGGCTGGACCCAAGCTCAGATGCACCCTGCCTGCCAAGTGAGAAGACACGAGATGCATGTGTGCAACTCGTTGAACTAACACGGTCCCTTTGCATTTCGATCTGACTTATTTTCCCCGCTTTTAAAATAATGTTCAGGCTCATTGGAATGTAGGAAAAGATAAACTGGCTGGATAAGAAAAAAAAAAATTCGTCGGTACCCATTTGGGTCTGGTTTATCTCTTTTGTGAACTCCAAACCATCTTTTTTTTCCCCTTACCAACGTCAGACCTCGTTTTAATGAACGTGGGTGATATTCAGGGATGCAAATACATGTAGCATGTCAGACTACACCTATCTGATTTCCTGTGCAAAGGGTGGTGTGTGTGTGTGTTACTTTTATTCCGTCCAATCAACTTTCCTCTTGGGTTTCTTTGTTGTGTTAACTATGACAAGGAATGTCAGATGGGTCTGGGGGGATGCTGCAAAGGTGGTTAAGTGTGAAAAATGGTCCTAAGTCACCTTTTTCAGGGCTGTTGTGACTCTGAACGGTCCCTAAATGATCCATTGTAATTTGAGGACTGCCTCTATAAGCCTCGGGGACAAGTGGAAAGGGGGAAGGCCTGGCGTAATCTTAATTAGGTTTTAGTATAGGTTTTTATATGGGGTATTTTAGAGCAGGCCTTTATTTAATTTGATTTTAGAATAGATATTTATTGTGATTTTTATTATCGCCTGTTCACCGCCCTGAGTCCCGTAAGGGAGATAGGGCGGTATACAAATCTAAATAAACATAAACAAACATAAACAAACAGAAGAAGAGGAAGGCCAGCAGGAAAAGAGATGGACTCAAGAGTCCAGCTTGCAGTGGCTGAAGGACCAGGTGAAGGAGAGATGATCATGGAGAAATTCCGTCTATGTCATCATTAAGAATCAACGTAAGTCTACAGGATAGACTGTCTTGAAGGGGGGGGGGAAATGACATGGTCACTGGGGATCAAAAAGAACTTGATTCAACATCATCCGTTGCACATAAGTTTGCTCCTGGGAGAAGCTGCAAATAGTTCAGTGACAACCTTGTGGTTCTCTGGCTGTTGTCATTGTCAACTAAGCGGGCTCAAGACACCTCTTAAACTTGCCTCTCAGTGGAACCATGTCTAACCTACCTTTTACTTAACTCAAGCCAAATTTAATCTTTTCCTCTTTTCTCCTTCCTTTCCTGTCCATCTTTCCTTCCACAGATGTCTTTGGGGGGTCCAGAAACTCAACGACAGCCCTGTCATTGCCCCCCCTCCTCTTTTTGACATCCACTGGAACAGAAGCAGTGTGGTGATGGAATCAATCAATCAATCCTGAGCCTAACTGCCCCATTGATGTCATGAATTGCACGGAGGGCCAAAGACCTGTGAACTCGAGCATCTAGATGATCTCAAGAGTGACTCATGAGCCCAGCTTCCCAGTTCTAAGCTGGAATAAGATCCCTTCGGCTGGATATCGTGTCTGGTTACACAGACTCTTAGTCTCTTTGGAGAAGGAACAATGGCTTCAAGTGAATTCCCCCCCTCCCGGGCGTGTCACTCAGTGAAGAGAGATGCCTGCTGTTCCTATTTTTGGCTTCGGAGTTCGCATATAAGCCTGGGACTTTGCATCCTGATTCAAGGACAGCCTCTCCGGAGCATCCCCAAGACGAGAGGATGGGTGTATACAAAGAAAGAGGGTAAGTTAACTCACTTTGCACGCTGGAAAAACGGACCTTATCCTATCCCAAAAGGCAACTGGACTTCCTTGTTTTTTCTCGGTCTAACCTACAGCCCTGGGTTCTGTGGGAGGCTCCGATCTAACTGGGTCTCATCCTGGTTTGTTTCCATACCCAACAAAACTAGCCAGGTGCTGCCATCTGCCAAGATAAAATGGTGGGGGTTTTTTGTATATGGTGAGGCTGAGTGGCAAAATAAAGGCTGCTCATTATATTGCTCATTGGAGTTTAGCAATGCCAAAATCTGTGCTGTTCTTCCTTCTTAGAGTAGTTTCCCTTCAAGCCACATTCGGTCAGTCGGACCGTCCAAAAAAGGACTAAAATTAGTAAAGCAGGACCCACGCTCGCCCATTCCTTAGGGGGATGACCAAAACTCCTTTCAGATCTCTTTAAAATAGTTCTCTGCTTGTTGTTTACTCTGAGTCGAGGGATGAGGCGTAGAATCAAGCATCCACGGATGCTTCTAAAATTTCCTTGCTTCTTTTTTTGATTCTGGCGTCAAATTCTCTTTGCAGGAGCAAAATTTACAGCTCAGAACATAATCTTTAGCTTTCCTTTGGAAGATTTCATAGAGAAGGACGATAATCATATTTTTTATATATATACAGTATAATGTTAATGATGATTGAATCTTGGGTTGCCGCAGGGAGCAGATCGAACCAAACAGGAAGCTGGTTAGTTGGAGAACCAATCCTACATCGTCCAACAATGGACGTCCCTTAGAGCTTCTTTATGCAAGTAAGTATGTTGGGTTCTCCTTTTCTGTATTTCTCTGCAGTAGGAACCAACAATGTCCTCTTTTCGTGAGTGGTGGGTGGAGAAGACTACCCAGGAGAGTTTAGAACAAGTTTTTTTTTTTTTAACAAAAGGCTAAATCTTTAAAGCGTTTATTGTTCATACTTCAGCCAAACAGCTTGCAGATTAATAATAATAATAAAAAAGAGCTTATCGTATAAAACAACAGAAAATCACTGGGAAAAAGTCAGCTGAGAACAGCAAATAATAATAGCAATAATCAACATAATAATGCAGCAACGCTGTAAGGATCACAATCTCTTCCTAGACCAGCCAATCAAATATCTGTTGGACGAATTGTTCAAAGGCAAAACTAAACCTACTGCTTTGATTTATAGTTGGAGGCACCACCAGTGGGGTGGAACGTTACAACCCCCTGGATCACGAGTGGCAAATTCTGGGCTCGGCCTCCAGACAGCGGAGTGGCATCGGGGTGGCTTCCCTTAATGGATCCATTTATGCAGCTGGTGGCCACGATGGACTTATTTGCCTCAATAGCGTTGAAAGGTAAGTGGGGGGCCTTGAGGGAAGACCACCAAGGCACGGTAGATGACTGGATCCGTCTGCTTTTTCCTAGCAGACTCAACCTTTGGTCCAGTCTGTTTTCTATTATTTATTTATTTATTTTTAGTTTTATGTTGCTCTTTATTTGTTGGGAGTCGTTCGAGTTGGCGGCATCTAATTAAATAAATAAATCCCCCCCCCCAACTTTCCTTGGGGTCATGTTAGGGAACTAATAGACTCTGCTGGGGGTTTGCAAAAAGGACGGTTCCTGGAGAACGAACGGGAAGCGTGTCTAATGGAAGACTCTCTTTCTTCTTCAATTTTACTTCCTTTTTTTTCTAAGTTGCTTTCCCCGCCTACCTTCTCAGTCTGAAATTGACTGAATTTCCAATTCCCTGCTCTGAACATTAGAAAAAAAAAAGTAACTAAAATTGAGGAAAAAAAGAGAGTCCGTTTGTTCTCCAGAAACCGTCCTCTTTGCAAACCTCCAGCATAGTCTATTGTTCCTTAACATGACCCAAGGAAAGTTGGGGTGGGGGGTTTATTCAGTCTGAAATTGACTGAATTTCAATTCCCTGCTCCCTTCCCGGTCAGAAATTGACTGAATTTTAACTCCCTGCTCCTTTCTCACTCTGAAATTGACTGAATTTCAATTCCCTGCTCCCTTCTCACTCTGAAATTGACTGAATTTCAATTCCCTGCTCCCTTCTCACTCTGAAATTGACTGGATTTCAACTCCCTGCTCTCGACTCCAAGTTGTGCCCACACGTTTTATGGCATCTGCAGAGGCAGCACTGTTTGAATCCCTTGTCATTATCCCAGCGTGTCGAGAAATGTTTTGTACCGTTCCTTTTCCTTGCGAGATGACTAAGACGCTCTTGGTATTTTTATGATGTCTTATTTATTTACAAGCCCAGTCAATTACCCAATGACGTCTGCTCCTTAAAAAAGAAAACATAAGTGCTTCTAATACTCCGGAGCTACTATTCCCTTTCCCAACAGGTGCAAAGCACAAGTTTCTCTCACTTTATAGAGGATCCATTCTCCATTTTCAAAGCTGGCGACCGACAGCTCTCTATCCTGGCTTAGGGATGCGACTTCCAGTCATCAGTGGCCAGCACTGGGTGGTTTTGTTTTTTTTTTCTTAAGCACCTGCTGCCATTAAGCCAGACAAACAAGAAGCTTAGGAGAAAAATGCTTTTGGAATGAACTCACGCCGGTAATTTAAATATTTTCCACCGGTTAGGCAGAGCTATCTCTGTCAATTGAGGCTGAGGGCACAGGCGAAACTCTCCATCAGCTGAGATATGGCTTCAAGGAATGCCACTGGCATCCTTGAGGGCTGAGCTCCTAAAACTTGGCAGACCGGGATGTTGCCTTCCTGGGTTCGTTAATCAAGAATATGGGAAGAGACTCAGGTAGCTTATCCTGTCTGCCCTTCCTCTGTCAATCTTCCTCTTAGCAAAGGGCCCGCAGATCACAAGTGTGTCTTGACTGACAACCGAAGGAGAATTCCTTCTCGTCCTGACCTCTCGGGTGTCCGTTTAGCACCTCGTCACTCCTGTTAGATCTGATGGATTACTTCGGGGGGGGGGGGTGTCGCTGCTCTGTCGGAGCCCAGCTCAACGTCTCCGGCTCAGTGCTGACCTGGCTCGTCTGCCAGCTGAATATGATCTTGGGTCAAAGATGTGTCGAGTTAATTTTAAGCCCCTGTTTGCTGCGGAGGCCGCTTGGAGAAATCGGAGCACTTTGTTGACAGATTAACCTGGTTCCCTCTGATGTTAAGCCAGAAATTCAAATTAGCCTGGTTTGCGTTTCCTCTGCAATCTTAACAACAACAACAATAATAATAATAATAATAATAATAAAGTTGGGAGGGACCTTGGAGGTCATCTAATCCAACCCCCTGCTCAGGCAGGAAACCCTATTCCATTTCAGACAAGTGGCCGTCCAGTCTCTTCTTAAAAAACTTCCGTCTTGTTGGACAAGTCCTTGCTTTGGGTCAGTGTTTCCTCCTCTTCCTTTGGAGGGGGGAGGGAAACACTTCCCCCCCCCCTTGCACACCCAGAACCTCTCCTCCATCTTTCTTTCTTCTTCCCCCGGTAGATATTTGCCCGAAACAAATGAGTGGAAGAGAGATGTCGCCCCTCTTAGTGAACCCAAGCAAGAAGCAGCGATGGCTGAACTCGGCGGTTACTTATATTGCGCCGGTGGCTTCGATGGGCTGGTTTGCTTCAACACGTTGGAAAGGTAAGCCCGTTTGGGATGCCGATTTGAGAAGCACGCTCTACACAACTGGACTGCCCGTTTTGCAGAATCCTCTACTTTTTCGCCCTTGCAGGTACGACCCCGGACTGGACAGATGGCAGAAGTTGACACCTATGAAGTCTCGCCGAAAAGGCCTGGGTTTGGCCGCGCTGGATGGATATCTATATGCCGTTGGGGGTTCTGATGGCTATTCTCCCTTATGTTCAGGTATATCCTGGCTGTGGGCTAAATTAGTTCCTGTTCTATTCCAAGACCATTAAAGCAGAATAACAAGAGTTGGAACGGACCTTGGAGGTCTTCTAGTCTGACCTCCTGCTTGAGCAGAAGACCCTATAGCATTTCGAACAATTTCTGCTCAAAAATCTCCAGGGATGAAGCATCCACAACTTTTGGAGGCAACTTCCGTTCCACTGATTAATTGTTCTCCCTGTCAGGAATTTTCCCCTTAGTTACTTGAATTCTGTTTCAAAACTTTCCAGTTTCTCTCTCTGAGCTGAAGCCAACGTAGCCTTGACTAAGATGTCCTACAGTGCATGTTCTATAATTTCTCTGTTTTTTTATTATTATTGTTATTATTTTGGCATTAATGGCAGGAAGGAGAAGAGTGAAAATAATTGGTGGGTTGGGAACCAATTTGCTACACCGTTGTGGAAGTATTTTATGGTCTCCTAGTATCTTTGCCTCTCTCCCCCTCTCTGCTCCCCTCACACAAACATTAAAAATAGAAAAATGATTATATGTATCTGTGACGTTAATTGAAATCCAAGCTTCTGACTGATGGGTTTCTGTAGGCTGGGTGTGATGAAGGATGGAAAAAAGCTTTCCAAATTCTAATCACGCTTGGTTTACAGTAGCGTGCATGGCTGGGTAATTATTATATTAAACTAATTAACGAAAGAATTTAGAGCAGGCAATTAGTTAACAAAAAGAGGCCCACGCTTGCATTAACACGTCAAAATAGATAAATGCAATAGTTAAAAGATAAACTGTGAAAAAACAATTCTGGAAAATGACCTTATGGGCAGAACCCTATGTTCCAAAAGTAATTTTCCTTGCCTCTTCATTAGAAAAGAATCAAATAACTCCAGTTATATAAAACTCCAGGGGGGGGGGTTGACATACGAAAGGGTATCAATTCAAAATAGGAAATTATTGATCACAGAGAAATTATTGATCACCCAAGACGTAGCCAAGAGGAACACGTCAATACATAACAGAAAACAATCAATCTGGTTTTAGCAATTCTGTGGTTGATTTCAACCCCAAATATGGAAATTGTAGAACAAAACCACAACCGTCTAGTTAATCCTCATCCTTCTGAATTTCATCTCCAACATTCAATACCACATTAGCGTTAATACCACTTTATAATGCCTAGGTAAAACCACCCTTGGAATATTGCATGAAGTTTTAGTCACCACGATATAAAAAAAGATGTAGAGACTCTGGAAAGAGTGCAGAGAAGAGCAACAAAGATGATTAGGGGACTGGAGGCTAAAACGTACAAAGAGCAGTTGCTGGAATTGGGCATGTCTAGTTTAATGAAAAGAAGGACCAGGGTTGACATAATAGCAGCGTTCTAATATCTGAGAAGCTGCCACAAAGAAGAGGGGGGGTCAAGCTGTTCTCCAAAGCACAAGAAGGCAGGAAAAGAAGCAACAGATGGAAACTAATCAAGGAGAGAAGCAACTTGGAACTAAGGAGAAATTTCTTGACAGTGAGAACAATTAACCAGTGGAACGACTTGCCTCCAGACACTGTGAGTGCTCCAACATTGGAAGTTTTTAAGAAGAGACTGGACAGCCATTTGTCCGAAATGGCATAGGATCTCCTGCTTAAGCAGGGGGGGTTGGACTAGATGACCTCCAAGGTCCCTTCCAGCTCTGTTATTCTGTTAATAAATAATATAATACAGTACCATGCAATGCAATGCAACGTGCCTCCAGAAGATGTGAATGCTCCAACCCTGGAGTTTTTTTAAAGAAGAGACTGGACAACCTTTGGTCTGAAATGGTATAGGGTTTTCCTGCTTGAGCAGGGGGTTGGACTAGAAGACCTCCAAGGTCCCTTCCAACTTTGTTATTCTGTTCATAGGAGTTTATACCGCCCGCTTCCTGTTCCAAAAGCAATCTAGTCCTTTCAGGTTCTTTTTATACAGAAGTATGACTTTTTAGGACACAGACTGTCCCTTTCAGCTTTGGAAACAGTTAATTGCCCTGCCCTAAAGTGACAATTGGCAGCACAAAGATAGGGTTGCCAGGTCTGATTCCAAAAAATAGCGGACAAGTGGGGGGGGGGGTTAAGTAGTAAAAAAAGTAGACTGTACAGCTTTAGATTACGTACCATTTCATCATAAAGCTTTTGAATAAAAAAAATGTCCACTATTTTGTGAAAAAAAATAGTGAACATAATGTGAAAAAAGTGGACTGTCCACTCAAATAGTGGACACCTGGCAACCCTACACAAAGATCAAAAGTCCAGGCTCTCCCACCCTTGCCTCTTTCAGTTGAGCGCTACGATCCCAGAGAAGACCAGTGGTCCGCCTGCCCTCCGCTCCGCAGTTGTCGTGAAAACCTGGGTTGCGTTGCCTTGCAAGGCAAGATCTATGCCGTCGGAGGGCAGGATGAATTGACCGAACTCCGCAGTGCCGAGCGCTTTGATCCTTCCACCAACCGATGGACGCCTGTTAGGCCCATGAGGTCAAAAAGGAGTAAGGTAAGGAGACCAGATAGGAAAATACAGGTAGTCCTCGCCTTACAATTGAGGCCCAAAATTTCTGCCAGAAACCGATCCGGGCAAACAAGCGAAGCCTCGTCTGCGAGATGCAGGCAGCACGCGAAACCACAAAAATCTCTCTCCATGGAACGGGTCCCTGGTGCCCCAAAGGTTGGGGGGCAGCTGATGTACAGCACCCAATTAAAAGCTTGAGAAGAAAACAATCCTCTTTTTTTAATTATGGAACTGCAGGTAAATCTTGCTGCTATCAATGGGTATCTCCTAGCCATCGGTGGCTATGACGGCATCGTTCACGTTTCCACGGTTGAAGCCTTTGACCTGGACCTCAACACGTGGAGGTAGTCTTCGTGTCCCTTTGCAGACATGCTCAATCGGGTTTGGTTTTATGTTTTTCCCCTTCTTCTGAATTCTGTATTTTTTGCTCTGTTGCTCCTCATCCAGAGTCTGCAGGTTGGAAGGGGTTAGAAAAACTGGGGGGGGGGGGGAATCCATTAAATAGAGAGGAAGATAATTCATCTCTTGTACAGGTGGTCCACAATGGGGACCAAAGTTTCTGTCGCTAAGCAAGGCAGTTGTGCATGATTTTAGGACCTTTTTACAACTTACCCTTCTAGGTAGCATCTTGGGGGCTGTAAGGGGGAGAGAGCAAACCCCACTCCCTTCTAGCACTGATGATGTTCCCTAGTTAGGTAATGAAATGTCTGCAAGAAAACAGCCAAGCTTAGAGAGCACCAAGGACCTCCAAAGTCGTCGTCGTCATCGTCCTCCTCCTCCTCCTCTCCCTTCTAGCACTGATGATGTTCCCTAGTTGGGTAATGAAATGTTTGCAATTAGAAAAGAATCATAGAGAGCACCAAGGACTCCACAGTCCTCCTTTTCCTCCTCCACGTCACAAACCCCACTCCCTTCTAGCACTGATGATGTTCTCTAGTTGGGTCATGAAACGTCTGCAAGGATACCCCCACCGAATTCAGAAAGCACCAAGGACCCCACAGTTCAGCCCTGAGCTGCCAATATTCTATCGGCACCTAGGTGAATTCTAGATGTCCACCTTCGACATATGTGCCATTGTTGTGCGAAACACACTTTGCCGACCAGCTTCTGGAGGCTAACACTTGTTCCCCTTGTTCCTTCTGTTGCAGACGTTTCGGCAACACGAAAAGCCGTCACCCAGGTGGAGGCGTCTCCGTGATCCAAATGGCCACCGAAAATGTGGAATCCTTTGAGTCCCCTTGGAGCAGATAACCAGAAGATGAACCAGGAGTTCTAGTTCTAGGTTCACGTTAGGTAGGGTGAGTTCTTTAGCTAGAGCTGAGCAGTGGCAGGACAAAAGAGCTGAGGATCCATACCCGAAACAAGATTATTTATTTTATTTATTCAGTTTCTATAGCCACCCGTCTCAGTCCAAACGATTCTGGGCGGTGAACCATTTCACAACCGTTAAAACACAAAAATGAAAAATCTACAGCTCTGAATTCACAGAAGCAAAATAGGCGTGTGTTGAGTCCAGATATGTTCACACACCATCATATTTTGGTTAAGATACACCTATGTACACCTCCATATTTAGTGATTGAGCCGTGGTGGTGCAGTGGTTAGAATGCAGTATTGCAGGCTAACTCTGCCCACTGCCAGGAGTTCAATCCTGACCAGCTCAAGGTTGACTCAGTCTTCCGTCCTTCTGAGGTTGGTAAAATGAGGATCCAGATTGTTGGGGGACAATAGGCTGACTCTGTAAACCGCTTAGAGAGGGCTGTAAAGCACCGTGAAGTGGTATATAAGCCCAAGTGCTATTGTTATTCTAAAAAGGGCTAAAAATTCTATTTACCATTATGTTTCTTTCTTTGTTTTAACCACATTCCCTGTGATCCTGGTTTGTTGACTAAAAATACTTCTTGGCCCTAGGAGCTTGACTGCAATTACATCAATTGTCCTGCTTCAAAAAAAAATATTCTCCTCTAAATTCAGATTGGTGTTCTCTAAGTTTAATAACCTTGGACGCTCCAGGTTTAAAATAAAGCAACTGAATGGTTCCCAGTAGTCAAATAGATTTACACACTCACACACAGCAAAGTGTGCCCGAGTTTGCACTCTTTGCTAATATCCTAATAATCTTTGCTCGGTGATTTGATTCATCCAGGAATGTGATCCAAGGGAATGCTTCTTCCTAGATGGCGTGATTTGCAGAATAAATTGGACAAAAGACAGCCAAGGTCGCTCTTTTTTATTGGTGCCGAAGAAAAACATTTTCTTTCCCGATAATACTGACATTTAAATTTTCTGTCATCTTGTGTGCATGTTCAAAGCAGGACATGTGTTGTGATCCAAGGGATCAAGGCAATTCCTTGGCCTCTCCCTTTCCTTACCAAAGCAGCTCAAATGACAAAGCAAGAAGCATCTCTCTCTTTTTTATTTTTTTTAAAGAAAAAGCTGGCAAGCTAGCATGGCTTGGCCACTTGGCCCAAGTGTTAGACTCTACTTTGCAGAAGTAGGATCATGGTCTGTCTGAGGAGGACTTTCTTACAGGCACGCCTTCCGCTTACAAGATTGTCCATCCATTCCTCTTGGCTCGCTTTCTCCTGTTAGAAGATCTTCCCACGGGGACCTCTTACAAGGCTGGAGAAGTTAGAAGCCAGGAGAACGAGGTGTTGACAGATGCCAGCCAACTGAATGGATTTTTACTGTCGGCACATGCCACAAACACAAACTGAAAAACACACACGTATAGGAAAGGGGAGGCAGAAATACGGAACTGCGCCACGAATCATCGACCCATTAGATTCTCTGGAATTTAATCCCAAGCAAAATATGTACAGCCACAGCTGCTGCTGGCCACTTGCTGGTTTTGGCGGCTGGAGTCTGACTTTGATTGGTATTCCGTTAAGAAATTCCAGAACTGTTAAGAAATTCCAGGATATAGTAGTATTTTTTTAAAAAGAAGAACTTTCCAAGCGCTTAACGTGCAACTGTCAAGAAAGCAGCGTGAATAATTTTATGCAGTAAATAGAGTTCAATCAAGAAGCTGGAGAAAGTATAACCACAGCAACGATAAATCTTCATTTTTATGGTCAAGCGATCAGATTAAAAGGAAAAGAAATCTATGCATCAAAGCCACTGGAACAAAATTAAAAATGCACACGGACCACTCCCAAACAGTGACTAGCATAAATATGCATAACTCTACACAATTCTATTTAACACTTCGCCTAGGAACGACGTATTTCATGTTTTAATATTTATTATTTTGATTGTAAGCCATCCACAGTTGCTCTGCAGAGTGAGATGAGTGGCACATAAATTGAGTAAATACACTCTAGGGCTCAAAGTATTCGCCCTGTAGGGTTTACGATGTTTAATTTGTTGAGATTGATTTGTAAATTTATTACCTTGTTTTCAAGCTGTGAAATTCCACTCAGGAGATTGGGGGCGTTCCCCCCCCAAATTTTAAATTCAGCACAATCTTCTAAAGATTTTGTGTGTGCATCCTGTCCACCTTGTTTTGAAGCCATTGATCAGCTTTAAAAGCTCCCAAATTAGATTTAGCGAAAGTTTTGCAGACTTTATCTACCCCCCGAGATCCGGATGATTCCGGATCTCCTTACTTTCCACCGCGCCCTCAAGACATGGCTTTTCCAGCAAGCGGGCCTGACCTAGGGAGGATTTTAGGTAGGGATGATTTTAAGAAAATTTTAATTGACACACAGCTTCCAATATTTGGCTTTTAATTTGGTTTTATGGGGGTTTTTTTGTTTTTTGATGTATTTTGTTTGTATCTGTTTTAATATGCTGTGCACCGCCCTGAGTCCTACGGGAGAAGGGCGGTATATAAATTAAATTATTATTATTATTATTATTATCTCAGAAGATGAGGATAAAAATGTTGGAATCAAATGATTATGGACTCAATGGCAGTTGTTTTTTTTATGTAGCATTAGGGTCAGCCCAATATAAAATAGCAGTGTGACAGAGGATCAAGGAAACCATCAGAAAAGGCAACACAATCCTAGGCTACATTAACAGAGAGATAGAATCAAGATCACGTGAAGTATTGGTACTGCCCTGGTAAGACCACACTTGAAATACTGCATCCAGTTTTGGTCACCATATTATAAAAAAGATGTAGAGACTTTGGAAAGAGTGCAGAAAAGAGCAACAAAGATGATTAGGGGATTGGAGGCTAAAACATATGAAGAATGGTTTCAGGAATTGGGTATGTCTAGTTTAATGAAAAGAAAGACTAGAGGTGATATGATAGCAGTGTTCCAGTATCTCAGGGGATGCTCCAAAGAAGGAGTCAAGCTATTTTCCAAAGCACCACAAGGCAAGACAAGAAACAATGGATGGAGACTAATCAAAGAGAGAAGCAATCTAGAATTAAGGAGAAATTTCCTGACAGTGAGAACAATTGATCAGTGGAACAGCTTGCCTTCAGAAGTTATGGATGCTCCAACACTGGAGGTTTTTAAGAAGAGACCGGACAGCCACTTGTGTGGAATGGAATAAGGTCTCCTGCTTGAGCAGGGGGTTGGACTAGACGACCTCCAAGGTCCCTTCCAACTCTGTTATTCTGTTATTAAGCTATGATGTTGCTTTTCAAAAGGCTAGGAAAATAACGTTATGAGTTTGTGAATGAGCGGTAACTATTATGTTCCAGTCTCTCCCCAAATGAGTGTTTGGCTGCTCAGCAGCATCCTGTATATCTTCTTCCCTGGATAGTTTTTAAAGTCGCTCTCTATGAGATAATTATTTTAAAAGGGGACCCTTTGAAAAACTTTATTGCATCTCTGCCGCTTGGGCTGCTTTGATTTATTCTCCTGTTCTGGAGTGTTAACGATCCTGGCCAAGGCGTCAATGCATCAGGCAGGATCCCATTTATTGTGCAAGCCGGTGAATTTTTCAAAATCACCCAAGTGACAGAGTGTTTTCAAGGTGAACAGAACGAATAAAGTGGCTGTCCTTAATCATATAGCTGTGATATTTTTTTTAAACTGCTTTTCTGAGTGGAGTACATGAGTAGGAGGCATCAGGGTTGGATCCACACTTGAACAGGGTTGAAACCAAAGTTGAATGGGGTCAGCTACTTCTGCCCATCATCTCCTTATCCCTCTTTGTATCTTCTGCTTTCCCTTCTTTCTCTTCTCAACTTTATCATCCGTCCGTCTGTCTGTCTCTATCTCTATCAATCCATCCTCCCTTCCATCTGTCCATTTGTCTTTCCATCCATCTTTCTCTCCATTTTTAATCTATCCATCAATTATCTGTCTGTCTGTCTGTCTCTATCTCTATCAATCCATCCATCCTCCCTCCCATCTGTCCATTTGTCTTTTCATCCATCTTTCTCTCCATTTTTAATCTATCCATCAATTATCTGTCTGTCTGTCTGTCTGTCTGTCTACCTACCTACCTACCTACCTACCTACCTACCTATCTATCTATCTATCTATCTATCTATCTATCTATCTATCTATCTATCTATCTATCTATCTATCTAATCTAATCTAATCTATCCAACTCTCCATCTGAATGTCTTTTCATCCATCTCTCTATTTTACTATCCATCCATCTCTATCTATCCATCCATGTTATCTTATACATTCTCTCTCTCTTCCACCCCCTCTCCTCTCCATCTCCATCTCTCTCTATCTCTAACTCTATCTAATTTACATGGCTGGCCATCTCACACAAAGTGATTCTGGGCAGCGTACAACAACGAAGTAAAACCTATACAAACCAATCCTTATTCAAAACATATAAAACAGTCACCGTTCACACGATTACAAAGCCCCTCAAGCACAGGAGAGAGTAAACATTATCCACAACAATGGGGCCATCTTGGGACCTAACCCCTGGGACCTTCTCCCTCCCCCTTCCCCACCCCCCCGCCCCCAGGCCAGATGACCTAAGCAGGTCTTAAGGCTCTTCCACCCCGGAGCGTTACAAGAAAAAGCCAATTAAATTTATCTCTCCTTTGGTCGGCCGCTAGATGACGCCAGAAGACAAGGAGCCCCTCGCATGGATCATTTTGTGCAAAGTGGGAACTGGCATCTCTGGAGCATCTCCCTGACCCTCGATGGAGCAGCTTGGAAGAGGGAGACGTCCACCTATCGCCCCTTCAGCCCGGCAGCGATGGTGAATGACGGAGAGGTAAGCCCCCCTGCCCTCAACCAGCTTCCCCAGAATGTTGCCTCCCACCTTCCCCGCCATCCTGGTCTGTCTAAAGGCAGAGATCTGTTGGCCGCGCACCCAAATCCTGGTTCAAACTTCCCGGGCGCTTTTGGCAGGCTGCAGCTGAACCAGGAGAGGCTTGGCTGGGGGAGCTGGCCTTGAGCAGCACAGCCCCACAGTGGGCAGAAAGACTCCACCTCTGGCCGGCTGCCCAGCTCTTGACATGTCCAGGAGAGTCCGTCCACCGGGAGGACACTTGGAGGTGCCCAAACCACAGCAATGACGTCTTTGGAGGAGAAGCGTGGTCCAGCCAGAGTCTGCCACCCCCCTGGCCACCAGGACACCAGGCCAGGAGCCCAGGCCAGCCCAGGATGCTACGCCAATCAGATGTTCATCTTTGACGATAACCACTTGCACAGGTCAGTGAAAAAAAAACAGAGGAGCAGGCACCATCTGCTTCATCTCGCC
>NW_015389453.1:40231-49369 GCF_001527695.2 Protobothrops mucrosquamatus | reverse complement strand
AACCACAGCAATGACGTCTTTGGAGGAGAAGCGTGGTCCAGCCAGAGTCTGCCACCCCCCTGGCCACCAGGACACCAGGCCAGGAGCCCAGGCCAGCCCAGGATGCTACGCCAATCAGATGTTCATCTTTGACGATAACCACTTGCACAGGTCAGTGAAAAAAAAACAGAGGAGCAGGCACCATCTGCTTCATCTCGCCAGGTTGAATTCCTGCATTGGGTTGAGGGGCCCAACTGGGTGGGCTCCCAGAGGAGCTGGTTTCCACCCCCCACCACCACCTCTGCCCCCCCAAACTCCCATAACTAACTCAGAAGATGGGGAAGGCTGAGATTTGACCCACTTGGGGTTTAAACAAGCTGCGTTGAACACCACACAGCATCCCCCCCCCCGCCCCGGTTAGAAAAGTGTAGCAATTATTCATAAAGGTTGGTCCGTTTGAACCTTGCGGAGGTTGAATCGTGGGTTGAGTGAAATTTGGTGCAAAATTATGACAGTATGTGTTGCTGTTGCTGATTGCACTTGGATTTTATGTAATTGTGACTGAATGTTTTTGTAAATAACTCAAGGCGGCGAAAATATCGGACAGCCTTTGTTCTCCTATTTTCTCCACCACAACAATCCTGTGAGGTGGGTTGAACTGAGATATCTCTCTCTCTCTCTCTCTCTCTCTCTCTCTCTCTCTCTCTCTCTCTCTCTCTCTCTCTCTCTCTTTGTCTCTCTCTTTCTCTCTCTTTCTCTCTCTTTGCCTCTCTCTCTCTTTGCCTCTGTCTTTGTCTCTCTCTGTCTCTCTCTCTTTGTCTCTCTCTGCCTCTGCCTCTGTCTCTCTGTCTCTCTCCAGTCTGCTTTCCTGCCTAAGGCAGGACTAGAACTCACCATCTCCTGGTGATTGGCCCAAAATCACCCAGCTGTCTTTCATATCTAAGGTAGGACTTGAACTCAGGGACTCCTGCCTTCTAGGCTAGTGCCTTAATCACTGGAGCAAATTAGCTTTCTCAAACTAACTGCTTATAGCAATCAGGTCCAGCCCAGCTTAAACATGGCTTCTCCAAACCAATAAATAAAATAAATACCCTAGTGCCCAGCTCTAAAGAACCGAAGGAGATGGCGACGAGATCGAGGTGTAAAATATCCAAACAGCAATAGATGTTTAATAGCCGCAGAGGCACCACTGAACAAACAGAACAACCCCGAAGGATTGTCTAGAATTATGTTAAACCGGAAAAATCCAGAGTCTCAAGGCTAAAGTCTCCAATCTTCCAAAGAAAGACAAATGACTCTGTCCAGATAACCAGTTCCAAAGTCTGGCTTTAACAAGCAGGAATATACAGATTAAAACTTCCTCTTCTGCTCAGGTGAATCGGCTTCAGAGCCAAAGTCTACTTTTCCCCCGGAGCTTCTCCCAAAAGGAATTTTTTAAGGATGATTCCGGAGGAACGAACGAGCCAAAACTGCGTAGAAGGGCATGGTAAAACACTTCTGATGCAGTTGGCGCACGCCATACTTGCCAGCCCTGTGATTTTTCCTGCCTCTTCTTGCAATGCCTTTGTTTTGATCAGCTGAGCTGGGAAGGGGTAACATTACAAAGCTTAAAATAACAAAAGAACGCCCTCCCCCTCTCCCCGGATCGGCTGCCAAACAGGTGGAAAATTTTGCAAGCAGCCAACTGCCATTCCTGGTTTATTAGACCCTTCCAGTAAGCCCCACGTACGCTTGTGCCTGAGGAATCCACAGTGGCTCTTAACATAAATATTTTTCCTCCGGTGTCGGAAAGAGAAACATCTTTGAGACGTTGGAGAGCCTCGAAGGAGTCGGAAGCAACAGAACAAAATTCATCTGCTATAGGGCAAAACCATTTCCTATAGTTATACGGTCATAAGGCTGGGAGGGACCTTGGAGGTCTTCTAGTCTGACCCACTTCCCACAGCAGGGGTCCTTATGCCATCTTAGTCCTCCTAGGGTCAGAACATAGAATACTAGGGCTGAAAGGGACTACCCATCCTTCTAGGATGGATCAGAACATTTCAATCTCCAATTTACAAGAGAGCGAGAAAGAGAGAGAGGGAGGGAGAGAGAGAGAGAGAGAGAGAGAGAGAGAGAGAGAGAGAGCGCTGTTTTTGCCTTATCTATCGCAACTGGGACAGGCCTCTGTTACCCTCTAACCTTGCCCCCAAACAGTTTGCAATCTTCCAGTTTGCTAAATAATTTTCTAGGTCGATTTTGAGCTGACGGTTTGACTAGCGGGTCAAAATGGGGCTTTATCATTGGAGTGTTCGTTTTCTCTTTCACCACTTATCCTTCTTCCCTCCCTCGTCTGTTTCCTCCGCTGCCTTTTTTCCCATGAGAAACCTCTCTGGGGGTTTGCTGGGAATTAGAGCTCGGAGGGGAGAGAGAGAGAGAGAGAGAGAGAGAGAGAGAGACAGAGACAGAGACAGAGACAGAGAGACAGACAGACAGACAGAGAGAAAGAGAGAGATGAACTCAAACTGTTATTTGAACTGTTGTATTTCTCTTCAGAGAGAGAGAGAGAGAGAGAGAGAGAGAGAGAGAGAGAGAGAGAGAGAGAGAGAGAGAGAGAGAGAGAGAGAGAGAGAGAGAGAGAGAGAGAGAGAGAGAGAGAGAGAGAGAGAGAGAGAGAGAGAGAGAGAGAGAGAGAGAGAGAGAGGAATAAAAAGAGATCAGGGTCTCTGGATGACCCATTGACAGGTTCCTTACAGCTGGAAGCATTTATGATCATCTGGAACAGAAGCAGGCCAGGTCCAGATCACTCCAGGTCCAAAGGTGTCCTGGATGGGACAAAAAAATTGATCTCCAAGTCATGTAGAAGTATGGAGACAGTTGGCTCTTTTCCTGGAAGGGGAGGGGGGGCGACTAAAGGCAGTTATTTATAATCCGCTATTTATATCTGACATATAAGATGAATAATACACTTAAAAGGCACTCTCTATGCTACTCCGGCTGTCCATACGAGCTGAGTTTTGCTTCTGTCCAGGGCTGAGAGCGTGGGGACTCGGCCCGGATCGCAGTGACGTGTCTTATTTGTCGTGCCATGCCCGGAAGACCAGGGCATTACGTGGAAGCCCCTCCAGGTTTTACGTTAGACTTAGATTCGACAAGCATGCTGGCTTTCCTTCCGATCCCAAAGTTGCCCCAATTGGAGGCAGAGAGGAGCAGAAACTACCAGCGGGAGGGTGCTGCCGGTGAGAATTTAGAAGACGGGGGGTTAAACGTAGCTTGAGCTGGGTGAGTTTGGCCTTTTCGTCGCAACTGGAAGGAACCAATCTCTCTTTTCTGGGTTCACCTGACCGCCTTCCTTCCTTCCTAAAAAAATAAATAAAATAAAATAATCGGAGCTGACCTTTGCTAATCCCTTTGGACATCCTGAAGTCCAAAAGGCCACTGGGTCAGAGACCTATAAATGCTTAACCAAGCTGATGGTGAGAAGGGGGGAAACGTGGTGCTGGATTTCATCAGAGATAACTAAGGGGCTCCATTTACTCATCAATCAGGAGGAGAGAGAGAGAGAGAGAGAGAGAGAGAGAGAGAGAGAGAGAGAGAGAGAGAGAGAGAGAGAGAGAGAGAGAGAGAGAGAGAGAGAGAGAGAGAGAGAGAGAGAGAGAGAGAGAGAGAGAGAGAGAGAGAGAGAGAGAGAGAGAGAGAGAGAGAGAGAGAGAGAGAGAGAGCCGTCTGCGCCGAGGATCTTTCAGAAACGAGAGCTAACTTCATAAAGGTTTGGTGGATCGCCTTCCCGAACTTGGTTCGTGCCTTGCAGGAGAATGCCACGGCCCTCTGGATGTGGCTGGACTACCAATCCCAGCATGCTTTACTCCTGGGATGGCTTGGTTTTGAGAGAGCCAGGGAGGGCCACCGCTTCCCCGGTGCCAGGTTGAAAAATTATATGAGGGAGGGGTTTCAGTCTAGTGGGGTTTTTCTCATGCCACGGTCCTAAGCCAGGAACTCTGCTGCAATGTGAGACAGGAGGAGTGTGTGCCAGGCTGTGTGTGTGTGTGTGGAAGTTGACTCTGTCTATCTCAAGACACCCATTGTGGGGGGTATTTTTACCAAGCGATCCTAGGTCGCGGTTCCAAATCCTCTGGTAGGCGAGGTGCTCGGAACTCTCGGAAGCTATTCCTTCTAAGCAAAAGTCTTTTCGATGTCTTTCTTTTGTTCATCGGTGGTTTCTGAGGTCTTGTGGTTCTCTGAAGCTCACTTGGATTAAGTTGGTAGTGCTCTGTTGGTGAAGAGATTCCTAGCATGGCTTCATCCAATCGTCTTCACTCCCAGGAAGATCTCTCTGGGCAAAGGTAGATTGCAGAGGGTTTTGGAGAGATTCTTTCTTTCTTTCTTTCTTTCTTTCTTTCTTTCTTTCTTTCTTTCTTTCTTTCTTTNTTGTGGTTCTCTGAAGCTCACTTGGATTAAGTTGGTAGTGCTCTGTTGGTGAAGAGATTCCTAGCATGGCTTCATCCAATCGTCTTCACTCCCAGGAAGATCTCTCTGGGCAAAGGTAGATTGCAGAGGGTTTTGGAGAGATTCTTTCTTTCTTTCTTTCTTTCTTTCTTTCTTTCTTTCTTTCTTTCTTTCTTTCTTTATTTATTTATTTATTTATTTATTTATTTCTTTATTTCTCTATCTATCTATCTATCTTTCTATCTTTCTGTCTCTGTCTCTCTCTGTCTCTCTCTCTCGCTATCTATCTATCTATCTATCTATCTATCTATCTATCTATCTATCTATCTATCTATCTATCTATCTATCCATCCATCCATCCATCCATCCATCCATCCATCCATCCATCTATCTATCTATCTATCTATCTATCTATCTTTCTTTCTATCTTTCTGTCTCTGTCTCTCTCTGTCTCTCTCTCTCGCTATCTATCTATCTATCTATCTATCTATCTATCTATCTATCTATCTATCTATCTATCTATCTATCTTATCTGTCTACCTACCTACCTACCTACCTACCTACCTATCTATCTATCTATCTATCTATCTATCTATCTATCTATCTATCTATCTATCTATCTATCTATCTATCTATCTTTCTGTCTCTGTCTCTGTCTCTCTCTCTCGCTCGCTCGCTATCTATCTTTCTATCTTTCTATCTTTCTATCTCTGTCTCTCTCTCGCTATCTATCTATCTATCTATCTATCTATCTATCTATCTATCTATCTATCTATCTATCTATCTATCTATCTATCTAATCTACCTACCTACCTACCTACCTACCTACTTACTTACCTTCTCTTTCTCATCTCTCACCTCTATCTCTAACTTTATTTCTATCTCTCTATCAGCTCTCTTTCTCTCTCTTTATTATCTTGCTCTCTCTCTCTCACTCCCACTCTTTCTTATCTCTGTCTCTATCTCTCTATATTTCTATCTATTCTCTCTCTCTCTCTCTCTCTCTCTCAGAAAAAAAGGTCAGGTGCTGCATTGGGGAATTTCACCATAATTTGGGTTCCAAGTGGATCTACTTATAAGACATGGGCTAAGCAACCTTGTTTGTCTAAGCTATGAGGCTCGCTGGTGAATGTCTGAATAGTCTTTTAATTTCGATTGAGTTTCTCCTAGTGCTGACGCCCTGGATTGTGCTGAACAAACTTGGTTCTCTTATTATTATTTTTTTCCAGGACAAGGGGGAATCTTGATTTGTGGGTGAGGACCGCTTGTTCAAAATTGAAAACCAAGTTCTTTATCATAAAAGTTAGCACTTTTGCCTGCTTTTGAAAAAGGGGTCCACTCTGGGATCAAAACTACCCCAGGAGAGACCATATCGTAACAGGTGTTCAACGTTTATACGAATTCACTTTCCTTCTATCTGAAATGCATAATTGGGTGCACAGCCATCTAATCCTGGAAACAACCTTTCTCGGTGGCCAAATCTTCTGTTCTAGAATGTGTCAAGAGTTCCCACACACACACACACATTCTTTGGTTTTGTTTTGACCTTCTGAGTGTGGGGGGGTGGATATGATATTACAATGCCTGCACTAGATCTTGGAAGGGGGCCATTTGCTAGTTTTGGCTGCATCTGCTTTATTTTGGGGTCTTCAAATTGTTCCTTGGACTGGCCCTGTCCATCAGTTGGTCTGCTGTCGCTACTCCACTGAGTTAGCCTATAGAAGAGAAGGATTAAGGAGATCATGATAAACTGCCTTCCAGTACTTGAGGGACTGTCACAGAGAAGAGGGGATTGACTTATTCTAGTCTAAAGCACCAGAGGGCAGGACAAGAAGCAACGGATAGAATAGCAATATAGCAATTTAGACTTATATACTGCTTCACAGCCCTCTCTAGGCGGTTTACAAAGTCAGCCTATTGCCCCCCCCAACAATCTGGGTCCTCATTTTACCGTCCTTGAAACTGAGTCAACCTTGAGCCTGTCGGGATCAAACTGCTGGCAGTGGGCAGAGTTTGCCTGCAATACTGTATTCTAACCAATCTAGAACTAAGGAGTAATTTCCTGACAGTGAGAACAAATACCTCTGGATATTGTGGATGCTCCATCACTGGAAGTTTTCAAGAAGAGATGGGACAACCATTTGACTGGGATGGTATAAGGTCTTCTGCCTTGAGAAAGGGGTTGGACTAGAAGACCTCCAAGGTCCCTTCCAGTCCTAGAATTCTAAGTTCTACCCGTTCTCCAATGTCTTGGGCAGGGACCGTTTCTGTTCTGCCACCCTTTAAGTTGGATACCCAACATCCAATATAATCGTGGTTGTATTGTGGTTATAGAACGACGGAAGGGAGGGAAGTGATTAAATCCACAGGGAAGATCAGATATTCATTTTGTTTTTAATGAACATTCTGTCCAATCCAATCCAATTCATTTTCAGCCGTTATTTTCTCGACCAGCTCTGGCATTCTTTCTGGCTGTGACTCAACCCATCTCTGAAAAGGCAAGGACACACTCTTGTGTAAATTTACAATGGGAACTATTAAGGATTGGAAGGAGCACCTTGTGAGTGCCAAGAACGTTCCTTCCCGCTTTGGAGAGCAAGTCTCTGGTGTTTAGCGATTCTGATGGCTTTCCTAATCCACACCCTGTGTTGTCTTCAGATTCCTTGGAGGAAATTCTGCCCCATTAAAACAAGTCTTGTGCTTCCGTCTCCGAAGTGGATTGTTCGTTCGCCAGCCTTCTGTTGCTAATTTCATCTCGGCTGCTATAAAGTATTTGTGGATGTTTGGGGGACAGCTGGCAGCAGACTGGTGAAAATGGGATAAATCTAAGCAGCTTCAATTGACTCCATGTGAAGTTTCCGAGGAAAAACCCACTCTTAAAAATAAAAGTAAAATAAAAGATGAGATCAACCCCGATTGCTCTTTAGAAGGCCAGATCCTGAAGTTGAAACTCAAGTACTTTGGCCACCTAATGAGAAGGAAGGACTCAACTGGAGAAGAGCCTAATGCTGGGAAAGATGGAGGGCAAGAGAAGAAGGGGACGACAGAGGATGAGGTGGCTGGATGGAGTCACTGAAGCAGCAGGCGTGAGCTTCAATGGACTCCAGAAGATGGTAGAGGACAGGAAGGCCTGGAGGAACGTTGTCCATGGGGTCGCGATGGGTCGGACATGACTTCGCAACTAACAACAATAAAAAATAAAAGCTACCTCTGGAATGAAATCCGGGCTGAAACAAATGCCTTGTGCCATTCCAGTAGGGTGAGAAATCCATGGGATCTGGTCAATGCCTGCTTGTTGCAGAAAATCCAGGAATTTCTCCAGAGAAGAGAAGCCCACCCCATGTCTAAGAAGCTGAGAAGTCAACCAGATGTCTCCTAGATGCTTTGAACTCTCCTGTTTCCTTCTCATTGTCCGTTTGGACAGGGCCAGCGTGGTTGAAGTCTGAAACGTTGGTTGAACCAGCCCAAAGGCCACCGGTTGAATTGATGTTGGTCTCTTGAAGCTTCTCTTGAGGTTCAACCCAAACCCAACTCATGGCTTTCTTGATGTGGGGGTTGATCCCAAAGATCTGAGAATCCAATCCTCCTCTCTAGGTCATAGTTTCTGGCATTGACGTGCTCTCAGGATAAAGATATTTCTTTCTAACGTTCATCTGGACTCCACCATCTTTAGCTGAAAGCCGGTTGAGTTCCCGTCCTTCAGGCAGCAGCAGAAGAAAAAGAAGCTTTTGGCTCTTGATCTACATGCTTGTTTTTTGTCCATTTTTATTTTTTATTTTTATTTTGCTCTCAGCAGCGTTTCTGTGTTAGCAAGCCATTTGAGGGAAATTGTTCTTGACCGGTGGTTCTAAGCGATGCAGACATTTTTTTCTCCTAGCCGCACAATAACTGATATTCAAATACAGTAACCTCTCATGATGGAGTATTGTATCTGGCTTCGGAAAAATCAGCAAAGCCACCCTCTCCTGACCTTTTCTGCTTTGGAAGGGATGGATTGTTCTTCCCTCTCCACGAAGCCTTCATCTCAACATATTTCATCAGCTAATTGGGCCGGAGGAATTGAAACCTTCATTATTATTATTATTTTTCCCCCTGAATGGATTTCTAAAATCAGGAAATTGCACTTTGGTGTCGGGTGGGTGGGTGGCTGGGTTTTTTTTTTCTTCCCCTCCCCATCTGCTTTACAAAAGCCACCCCTTCTATTCGTAAGGAATTGCTTCCTTCCTTCCAAATGTTTTTTTAAAAATGTGATTTTTTTTTAATTGAAAGCTCAAATATCCATTATAAACATTTAGCTCTCGGGATGCAGTCCTGTAAAACATCAAATACCAAAAACAAAAAAAAAGTCAATGTTATATTACTGCACCTCAATTTCTCCTTAGAAATGTCACAATGGCTAATGTAAGAGCAGGCACGTGGATGCATTTAAACCTTAATTAACTGAAGTACTTAGGAAAACATCCATTTGGTTAATAAACGGTCAACACTCTGCAATTCACAAACGATATCTCTGTCTCTTTAAACTGACATGCCTCTTCTGGACTTCCCAGTTCTTACTGCTAGCAAGCCAGATTAGTTTGAGGGATGGGTTTTGTAGTTCCTCATATTGGAAAATCCCACTTCGTGGTGCTGGCCTGATCAATGAAAAATCTGTAGCTCAGGGTTTGATCTGAGCTTGGTGATTTGCTGGCAAACATTTCATTACTCAACTGAGTTTGCAATTGGAAATAAACA
>NW_015389453.1:35799-40052 GCF_001527695.2 Protobothrops mucrosquamatus | reverse complement strand
AATAATAATAATAATAATAATAATAATAATAATAATAATAATAATAATAATAATAATAATAAAGTTGGAAGGGACCTTGGAGGTCATCGAGTCCAACCCCCTGCCCAGGCAGGAACCCTACACCATTTCAGACAAACGGCTGTCCAGTCTCTTCTTAAAAACTTCCAGTGTTGGAGCATTCACCGCTTCTGGAGGCAGGGTGTTCCATTGGTTAATTGTTCTAACATTCAGGAAGTTTCTCCTTAGTTCTAAGTTGCTTCTCTCCTTGATCAGTGATGAAATCCTTTACGTCTTCCTCCACCCTTTCCAGAAATACAAGGGCCATTTCATCCTCTAGAAAGCTCATCCTTTTTTTCCCCCCCAGCATCCCAAGGGAATGCTCCAAGTCTGGGAAAGGAAGAAAGAAAGAAAGAAAAAAAAAATCTCAAACATGGCAGAGAAAGTCCAGACGAACATTCCTACCTTATTGAGCGATTTGTTATCCATCCAGTAAGGAGCGGGTCAAAAATAGGATCAAACCATTGAGCAACAAAACTACTACAGCGACTTTTTTTGGGGGGGGGGGAAGTGCTGAGAAGAGCAGCTAGGATGATTAAAAGCCTGGAGGTTAAAACACACACGAAGAACGGTTGCAGGAACTGGGTATGTCCAGTTTAATGAAAAGAAGGACTAGGGGTGATAGGATAGTAGTATTCCAGTATTTGAGGGGCTGCCACAAAGAAGAGGGGGTCAACTTATTTTCCAGAGCACCAGAAGGCAGAAAGGAACAGATGGAAACTAATCAAGGAGAGAAGCAACCTGGATCTAAGGAGGAATTTCCTTCCGGCAAGCGCAATTAGTCAGTTGAACAGCTTGTCCTCAGAAGTTGTGGGTGCTCCATCCCTGGAGGTTTTTTAAGAAGAGACTGGACAGCCATTTGTCTCAAATGGTATAGGGTCTCCTGCTTGAGCAAGGGGTTGGGCTAGACTAGAAGACCTCCAAGGTCCCTTCTAGCTCTATTCTGATTGATTGGCTGTTACTATACCTTAACACACACCACAGTTTAAAAAAAAAAAAGAGTCCTTACTAACTGTCGAAGCAATGAGTTTCATCTTTCGGAACCATGACGCCTACTTTCCGAGACTCTGTAACCCAAATCTCTTTTTCCTTGCATTCAGCCTCATTCAGGCTCTTCGTGAATGGAATCAGGGCGTTGCTGTTTAAAACCCCGGTCGGCAGTCTGTCTCATTGGGGCATCAGCCTATTTACCCCAGGAAGTTTCTCCCAACCTTTAGCTAAAATCCACAGCTCCTTCGTAACGTCCAGCCCCTTGGCCCGATACCCTTTGCAGTGCCAGACGACTACCCAGTTTCATTGCCTGTCCTTTGTGCACATACTGAAGCCCTCATCTCTCCTTTAAGCATCTTTTTTTTTTCCCCTCTGCTAAACCGCATTAACTGCTTAAAGCATATGTTAGAGAAATGGAGAACAGGGTGGGGCTTGCAAAAAAAAACAAAATCAGAAATATTGGCTGCCTTCCACGGAATTTGAATCTGAATCTCTCTCTCTCTCTCTCTCTCTCTCTCTCTCTCTCTCTCTCTCTCTCTCTCATTCTCTCATTCTCTCTCATTTTTTTGCATCGCCAGCACGTGGCAGTAAGAGGCAGTCTGTGCCTTAAGCGTCTTCTCTTTCTCTCATTGTGAGCTGCTGGGTCCTTACCGTGGGGGGCACCGTATGTCTCTCTGGATGTTTATGCCGAAGGCCTGTTTGGGTTTGCTATCTTTGGCACCCAGTCTGAGAAAGCTGGGGATCAACTGAGAAAGTAGGACCTGGCTTGGTCGAGAAGGAGGAGAAGATTACCATCATTTTTTTTTTATTTTTCCTTCTCCCCCTCCCCTCCTGAAGGAAACACACTGCAAAGCCATGGCTCGGATGGCGGATTCTGCCTGCTTTTCAGGAGCTGGATGGGGTGGGGGGGCTTCTCAGCTGCTGGGCTTGATTTGAGTAGGGGGATTGCGAAGAGAGAGACACCTTCATACTCAGCCTTGAGATGCTCGCGCCCAGGATGACGGTGAGGTGTTATTCCCGGAGAGAGGATCTCTCACAAAAGCTGACGAGGTGAGTGTTGGCTGGAAAAAGAGACAGACCCTGGCCGGCTTTAAAAATGGCAAGCTGACATTTTGGGAGCCTGGTCTGATCTCTCTTTTTTTTTGGCCAGCCTGGGGGTGGTGGTGGTGGTGGTGGGGAGAAGAATGGGGGAGAAATGTGACTGTATTGGTTGAAAAAGCAGTTCTTTGGCGCCCGGGGATGCTGTGAGTTGAACTCGCGAATCTCAGAAGCCCAGATTTAGGGAACGAAGCCTCGGTCCAACTTCTAACCCTCTTTCAATCGGCCTCCCGTGGAGAGCTTTTGCCTCGGTGCCCCTCTTTCTGACCCCAAGGCAGAATCTCTCCACTCCTTAGAAGAAGGTGTGTCTCTGCAGGAGTCATGGCTTAATCAAGGAGAGAAGCAATCTAGAACTAAGGAGAAATTTCCGAAACAGTGAGAACAATTCACCAGCGGAACAAGCTCCCTCCAGAAGTTGTGGATGCTCCATCACTGGAGGTTTTAAAGAGCTTAGACAGCCATTTGTCCGAAAGGGTATAGAGTCTTCTGCTCGAGCTGGGGACTGGACTAGAAGACCTCTAAGGTCCCTTCCAATTCCATTATCCTCTTAACGCCGTGGAACAGAGAAGCTTTGCCTATCGGTGAACGGACTGGCAAAGACTTAGCAGAAAGAGCTTGCTTTCTGCCGATCAACTGGTGGGGTTACTTTCCTTCTCCCCAGTTCGGGATTAATCTTGGGGGGCGGACAGTAATATTCCTGGCATTTTGTAAAGGATGATGTGGTGTGCCTCTAACTGAATCCACACAACTCAAGTCACAATGAGACAGCACGCTGAGGGATCTTCTGCCAGTCAGGGCTGAGCTGTTGTTCAAAGCGAGGGTTGACTTAATTCATCATCTTGAGCTATTTTCTCTGGGTGTTTGGAGGAAAGAAAACTACAGTTAAAGGTCCAGCAGGGGTTGGTTTCCTTTGTCCCTGCCTTAGTGGCCGTCACTGTAGCAAAACCCTCTGCTGGATACGAGAAAATCTGTGTTCAGCCTTGTTTGGATGCTAGATAGGCTAACTCTTTTGAGGAGAAGAAAGAATAGAATAGAATAGAATAGAATAGAATAGAATAGAAGCTGGAAGGGACCTTGGAGGTCTTCTAGTCCAGCCCCCTGCTCAAGCAGGAGAACCTACACCATCTCAGACAACTGACTGTCTAGCCTCTTCTTAAAAACCTCCAGCGATGGAGCGCCCATGATTTCTGGAGGCAAGCTGTTCCAGTGGTTAATTGTCCTCACAGTTAGGAAGTTTCTCCTTAATTCCAGGTTGCTTCTCTCCTTGATCAGTTTCCATCCATTGTTTCTCGTCTTGCCTTCAGGCGCTTTGGAGAATAAGTTGACCCTCCTCTTCTTTGTGGCATCCCCTGAAATACTGGAATAACTGCTATCATGTCACCCCTATTTCTTCTTTTCTTTAGACTAGCCAAACCCAAATCCCGTAGCCGTTCTTCGTATGTTTTAGCCTCCAGGCCTTGGATCATCTTCTCTGATATTTTTTTTCACTGAATTAGTGGGCACCGTGACTTTTAGCTAACTTGGTACATCTTCAAACTCATCGTTTAGAATAAATTGCCCTTAATCTTAGAAAATGTGCTGTGGAGTTTGACACGGGAAGCTCTTCTAGACTATCTGACAGGACAGAACTGGAAGTTGAATTCAGTGCTAGAATTTAAGAGAGGGTTGGTTTTTTTTTAAAGAAGAGATTGGAAAGCTATTTGTCTGAAGTGATATAGGATCTCCTGCTTGAGCAAGGGGCTGGACTAGAAGATCTCCAAGGTCCCTTCCCACTCTGTTATTCTGATTGTGTAGACCACCCCCTGACTGCTATAGAAAATCCATTTGCTCGGCATCTTTAGATAAAACCTCTAAAATATAAAAGTCTTCCCTCTTTTGGGCACCCTGTAGATGTCAGGAGCTACAGCCCCAGCATTTACTGCCTACACGACATAACGGTGGCTATAATCCAACACATTTGGGATAGGGAAACTTGGGCAAAGATTGACAGGCATCCACTGAAGTCTTTAAACCTTCTTTCTAAAATTAAGCTTCTTTGAAAAAAAAAAATAACAATATTTTACCGTCTTTCCTCTGCGCATGTTATTTTTCTTGGATTTTTTTTTTTT
>NW_015389453.1:31144-34513 GCF_001527695.2 Protobothrops mucrosquamatus | reverse complement strand
TTCCTTCCTTCCTTCCTTCCTTCCTTCCCTCCCTCCAGTTTTTCCTGATTAGATTCATTTGTTGTTATATAAATGGTTGGTTTGTATTAGCGTGTAAAAGTAAAAAAGTTGAGACTGTAACGTTCTTATTCACTGTAACACAGCTTAATCTACTGTGCTAAAAGGAGTGGGAAGTCAGATGTTTTTCTTGTCTTTTTTCCCCTTCACCCTACACTTTGTTCTCTACCCTTTTTCCTCTCCCCTTTTCCCATGATTTTCACCTCTTTTTTTTTTTGCATGTTACGTCTCGACAGACTTATGGTAATAAAATTATTTAAACAAACAAACAAACAAAACCCACGACGTTAGTTTCCTTTTTTTAAAAAAATTGCACAGATTTGCAAAGCGAATATTTTTCCCCCCCTGCTTTCCTCTGCCATCTGTCTCAGACACAGCTTGGGGGGGGGGTCACCATCCTGTCTCACCCTTTCCTTTCTTGTATATATTGCCCACCCAAAAATATTCCCCCTTTTTTTCCCCATGGGAGGAACTCCAGGGCGGTAAAGAGAATTGGCTGTAAAGAGCTGTTTGCTTGTGTGATTGTGTGTATTTCTGTTCAGGAGCGAAAAGGAGGGGTTTGAAGGAGGGGGAGACTTTTCTAAGTCTTGAGGTTGAAAACTACAAGGAAGAGAAGTTCATAGGCTCTGGTCCTTCCCTTGGAGCTGGGACATCATGCTTTCTACTACTCAAGAGGGACCCTAAGCCACACCCTGGAAATACCATTCTTGTAGAGGAGGCAGTCTTAGTATCCGGCAGGGATTTCCCTTCTCTGTTTGCATCCAACAGCAAGGGCGAAAGGGCAACCTGCCTCCAAGCCTCATCACTCTGTGGCCTCCTCTTTTCCTTGCAGGTTCAAAGCATCCCCAGGAGGCAGTGGAAGAGCTGGAGGAAGCAACACCAACAACACCAAGAGCGGGGTCATCCTGGACATCTCCTCTTTGACCATGAACGAGCTGGACTCCGAGGTCCTTCCCCTGCCACCCCGTTATCGGTTTCGAGACTTGCTCTTGGGGGACCAGAGCTTCCAAAACGAGGACAGGTAAGAGGACACAATGGGACGGAGAAGGAAGGGTGTGTGTGTGTGTGTGTGTGTGTGGAGCTGTGAAGGGTGAGAAGCTCAGGTTGGGGGCTCAAGGTGTTGGACGAGGCAACAAGATGGGGTGCTGTCCGTGGTGCTGATTCCTGCCTTTCGCCTTTGGGTGCAACTCCATTGCATGCAAGCCAATGGCAATTTACATGCTGAGCTGTCCGTGGTGCTGATCCTGTGCAGACTAGGAAAAGTCCACTGGAGGTTGTAATTGTTCATAGGTTGGTGTGAGGTCCGGATCCTGTTCTGGTGATCTATTTGGTGCGTTGTGGTGCTGATTGTACTATCCAGATAGGGCACTGTCTAACTCTTATTGCTAGACTTAAATTTACCCAAGACTTCTTTTTCTGTACTTACTCTCTAGTGGTGTTTTTTTTTGCCCAAGGATGATTTATCCGCCTTGCTTAAACATCTTGGGGGGGACATTCCGATGACTCGTTCCTCTTGGGTTTTTGTGGGGGGGGAGCAAGAAAGGGGGAAGTGGCTGCAAATTGAAGTCAATTTGAAATGCAAAACATAATACTGTTTACAGAGGTAATCGTACTGAAGCAAAACTGTAGCCTACGTGGTTCTTCTGTAAACCTTTTTGGGAAGTAAACATAGCTGAGCTTAATGGGGCTCCCTCCTGCCTACACAGGAAGGGTTTACACATCCTACCATCCCCGTGGTTTGCTTAATTGTGTTTGCAGAACAAAGTGCAGTGGTGACGGATTTGCCCAATTCGCTAAGCTATCAACTTAGTTATGAACGGCCACAGCTGGCATTATACGACGTATCAAGCGAAAATAAACCGAACCATATTTGTACTTGGTGTGACTCGGGCCAGAAGATTGACAGAAGACCTTGCTTAAAGTTTAGTTAATGTTGGTCTTAACTGTTTGGGTCTCTGTGTGTTTCACACGGCAAATCAGTGGGGTTAATGTATAGTTCTGCGTATTGGGTGTATCTAAAAATATATATATAGTTATTATAGCAATCAGGTTCAGCATGTTAAATGTGAACCCAGTGATGAAGCTTAAAATGTTCACTATGGGTGGCCATTCATTGTTCAGAAGTTTACAGGAGGGTTCAAATGTTTTCAATCACAGCTCCCACAATCCTTTGCCAAGGTCCATGCTGGCTGAAGACGGTGGGCACCGTGGTCCCAAATATTCCAGAGCATAACTACGTACTTCTGAGTTGGGTATTGCTTTTCCATCTTTTGCAACCAAGACTCTCAATTGGGATTGTGAAAACTTCCACCTTGTGTTCAGCACCTTTGAACTATGACCTGGATGGCTGAGAATCTCTCCAGGCATCCCTTTTACAGTTTCCTCCATGGTTTCAACCAGAGGTCTTCAAACTCGGCCCTTTTATGACTCATAGACTTCAACTCCCAGAATTCCTCAGCCAGGCACGCTGGCTGAGGAATTCTGGGAGTGGAAGTCCACGAGTCATAAAGGCCGAGTTTGAAGACCCCTAGTCTTAAACTCTTCTTTTGCCTTCCATCAGAATCATATTTCTCTGAATTTTGCAAAACCACCCATCCCCTCCACCTTAAGGGGAAGCTGTTATTTACAGCTTATTATTTACACGATTTATTCTGCGGGGAAATTACGCATGTTGATTTTATGGTCTCTTGGATGCTTCTTGAGTGGCTGGCATCCAGAAATTTTTCTTGCACGAGAATTGGAAGAGATGGCATGCAGCTCCAATTTCTCCTGAGGGCCATGTGGTCCTGGTTTGAAGACACGCACGCTTCGCTGTGTGCAAACAGAACGGATTAATTTCTTAGCGTTGATGGCTGTGTCAGCTGAGCCCTTTCTCAGCAAAACATCGGTTGGAATTCTTGGTTTGAAGGAAGAAAAAAACAAACGCTCGTGGGTTTTATTTGAAAACAGCCTGGATGAGTTGGAGACAATGCATTGCTGTTGACCCGAAGCCACTTTTCTCTTTCTTGTTCCACCTCCACTTCCAATTTTCTATGATTTGTGAAAGCGTCTTTGGAATTACGAGCGAACGGGGAACCTACTGTTGCTTAGCTGCAAATGAGCTCTGGCGGGGCGGGAACAACTCGAGTTAAAGCAAACAGCAATAATAGTGGTGAAATTTTTGTTCCGATTGACTTGCAATCATCTGTGACTCCTTCTCATGCTTAACAGAATAACAGAGTTGGAAGGGATCTTAGAGGTCTTCTAGTCCAACCCCCTGCTCAAGCAGAAGACCCTCTACCATTCCAGACAAGTGACTATCCAGTCTCTTCT
>NW_015389453.1:25152-31063 GCF_001527695.2 Protobothrops mucrosquamatus | reverse complement strand
TCTTCTTCTTCTTCTTCTTCTTCTTCTTCTTCTTCTTCTTCTTCTTCTTCTTCTTCTTCTTCTTCTTCTTCTTCTTCTTCTTCTTCTTCTTCTTCTTCTTCTTCTTCTTCTTCTTCTTCTTCTTCTTCTTCTTCTTCTTCTTCTTCTTCCTCCTCTTCCTCTTCCTCTTCCTCTTCCTCTTCCTCCTCTTCCTCTTCCTCTTCTTCTTCTTCTCCTCCTCCTCCTCCTCTTTCTTCTTCTTCCCCTCCTCCTCCTTTTCATCTATCTTCTCCTCCTTATCTGTCTACTTCTCCTCTTCCTCCTCCTCTCCTCCTCCTCCTCCTCATCTATCTTCTCCTTATCATCTATCTGTGATCTACTTAAATTTCAACTCAATCTATCATCTTCCTCCTCCTCCTCCTCCCTCCTTCCTCCTTCCTCCTTCCTCCTCCTTCCAGATGGGATCAATCAACAGTGTGTCAACTTCCCTTTCCCCTTTTCTCCCTCCTAAATGCTCTCCCAGGTTCTGAATGGTTTCTAGCTTTTATTTTTATTTTTAAGTGGTGCTATGCTGAGGCTCCCTCGCAATCCAGAGTGATACTCTCTTTAAAAAGGGAACACAGCGGTGATTAGTTTAGAGCACAATAATTAGAACCATTTGTATCTGTGGCTGTGCCAGACTGACAGCCGGGCAGGGCTGGGTGGGAGGAACCTTCGTGCCTCTTCAAATGGAAGAGACCTAGGTGTTCCTTTTTAAAAAAAAAAAAAAAAATTCTATTTACAGTGGGAAGGAGGAAGAGGAGAGAGAAAAAAAGTAAAAGGATGCTAGCATTTTTCAGAATTGTACATTTGATCCAGGAAGGTCGCCTTACCAGCTAAAGGTGTTGCCCTAACTTAAAACAAGAGGAACAATGGATACTTTAGGGCAGGGGTACCTCAACCCCCAGTCCATGGACCGGCCCTGGTCCGCAGCATGCCAGCAACCGGTCCGCGGAAACAGGAAAAGCCTCATCCATGGGATGTAGGCAGCACGTAAAACCACACCCACGGAAAAACCTCTCTCCGTGGAACCGGTCACCGGTGCCCAAAAGTTTGGAGGGGGAAAGAAATATTTATCCCCAAAAGCAAAACAGTTTGCCTTTAGGAGCAGCTGCAGAGAAGTGGGGTACACTTCTACATGCTAATTCTAGGGTGACTCTTGACTCTGTGTATATTTATTTCTATAAACATGCAGTTCCTCTGGGAGACCTAATTTAATTTACTCTTGTTTGTGTTTGCAGACTTTATCGTTTTGATATGTGGATTCGATCTGGGTAACTTATTTTGGGGGTTTGAGGAGGTTTGCTAATTTTCAATTTATCTAGTGGCGAGACGCTGATTCTCAGACCACTGTGGACTCCGTTAATATTCCAAGGGAAGGTGGAAGCAGTATAAAGAATAAAATATATTTCAATATCAAACTTCTCACAAGGCCCCAGGGTCATTTTCGTACCGGCAGCAGTGAGAAATTTAATTACTCCTTCTGATTGGCATTCTTTTCCAGAGCATCTAATAATTGCCAGTCTTGTTTTCTTTGGACTGTTTACCTTGGGGGAAAATTGTAGGGAAAAAAAAACCCCAACCAGCTCCATGTGTTTAGAACATTTGGTTGTCCTTTTTTTGAAGCAAAGATTTTAGAGAGGATGCATAACTAAGAGAAAAAAAAAAGTTTCTTTCTCTTTTTTCCCCAATTCCTATTAAAACCTTGCTCCAATTTTAACTGCGCAGCTGTGGGGGAAGGATTTTTGAAAAAATTACTTCTTACAGTTTTAACCCTACTGTTCCTTCCAGGTGTACAGGAAGACTTGGCATATACTGGGATCTAATGTGGATCCCTAAGAATTTTTATGAGGCCTACATCTTTCACAAAATCCGGACCCCGCGTTTGAAAATCTCTCTTTCTAAATTAGGCTGCCCTTAAAAACAAACAAAAGAAGATTGTGTGTGTCTGTGTGTTTGTGTAGAGAAAGACGAGCTCATTTTGGTTACTGGAAATAAATTCTTGCACGCGGCCCATGTTCAGAGGCATTCTGTTCCATCTTCCAAAGTGTTTGGCCCCTAAACTGCCATCTGGCTCAGTTTTCGATCTTTGATTCCTGGCAACAGCCTGAACAAAATGCTGCAATTTTCTTGGCAAGGTTTCAGAAGCAGTTTGCCATTGCCTGCTTCCTAGGGCTGAGGGAGAGTGGCTGGCACAAGGTCAGCCATCCGGCTTCGTGTCTAGCATTAGAACTCATGGTCGTCCAGTTTTCCAGACGGCTGCCTTAACCTCTACCCCCAAAATGATCTTTGAGAGAAAAAGAAAAGGAAAAAAAAATGCGCAAACCGAAAACTAATTCTGCATTTTTGTTTTAATTGTGTTACACCACGGTGGGAATTCATCCTTCGCAATTATGGTACTTTTTTTTTCCTCTAATCGCCTCCCTTATTTAAATAAAGCAAATAAGCTTATAAGACAGTCTGGCCTCCGAGCTCATTCTGAACTGTAGTTTCCATGGTTTTCCTGTGTCATTTGAGCAATTTTCTTGTGTCGTTTGAGCAAAAAAAAAAAAAAAGGGATATATTTGCACGCGAGGCTACGAATCTGACCTTTTTGAGTTTTACCAGCATCGGATCCAAGTCCTGCCTGTTCCTTTTTTTTCCATTTCAAGCTGCAAAAGAGCCCATTTTCTTTTTAGGAAAAAAAAAAGTGGAAAAGAATTTGTCACCTTTTCAAAGGGCTTCGTTTTTTTGCAGGCAAACATAAAAAAAAAAGGAGGAAAGAAACCGGCCAGATGATTTATTCAACGTATCGCATAACGTATATACGGACCAGCAATGTATATTCACGTTCCACCTAGGGTTAGTAAAATGCAATAAAATATAAGTGCGCTCGGTAAAATAAATAAACAAACGTTGCTAGAAATAGCAACAGTTTCTTTCTCTCGCCATTCTTAGGGAGAAAAATGTAAAAAAATCCAGAAGAATTTAGGATGTTTGGGCAGAAAAAAAAAAATCAATCCACAGCAAATAATAATGACCAACTGTCTGAAAATAACTTTTGATTTTTGGCTTGCAAATTTAAGTGATGCGCAGAGCCTTAGGATGGCTGACACGGAGCATGACGAGGAAAAATGTGCCGAGGAAATTGGAAGGGACCTCACAAAAAGATTGCTGCCAGTTGCCCCTCACGGCTTTACAATGTCTCTAAAAGACAAGCTTAATAAGCAGTTGTGGCTGTTACAGGTAAACATAATGCTCTATTAGCATCTCTGAAATTAGGCAAGGGATTCCTTGCTTCCATTCTTAAAAGAAATGAATCACTCGCTAATCTTCCCATTGATGACAACACTCATCTTTTCCCCCCATGTCTTCCCCCACATAGCAAATTGTGTTGAGAACTATGCACTAATGTTGCAGACAAAGAGATTTGGGAGCAGAAACAGTTTGAGCCAGGATGCGTTTCATGTATGCCCGTGTGTTTGTGTAGGTGGTTTTTTTTTTTAAAAAAATATTTCTTTAATTGAGCGTTAATTGCTTCTCTCTTCCCAAATGTTGCTTACCTGTTGGGTGCCCGAGAGAGAGAAGGGCAGTTAGGAAATAGGAAATATAGTTCTCTTGGTGGTTGGTGCAGTGGTTAGAATGCAGCATTGCAGGCTGACTCTGCCCGCTGCCAGCAGTTCGATCCTCAGCAGCTCGACCTCCTTTGAGGTCAGTAAAATGAGGACCCAATTTGTTGGGGGGCAAGACGCTGTAGCTGTCTTTTTAAAACAAATGCCCAGAAATAATAAACGGTCTGGCTGCCAGCACCTTTCTCTCCTTCCTATTTGCGTGGGAGGTGACGCGATTCCCGTCCACGGCAAAGAACAGGCGTTCTGTCTGGGTGAGGGGGGAAGAGAGAGAGAGAGAGACTCTGAGCATGCAGGAAATGTAACCGCTTATGAACGGCAGGGCACAATTGCGCATTAAATGGCACTTAATTTTCTCCGGCCGAAGCTGTTGTGGCTCTTTTGTGAAGCCGCAGGCTCCATTTATCGTGAAGATCAGTGCAAAAGGGGCGTTTAGCGAAACGTCTGGGGAAGGGTACTTGATTTGAGGCAGCAGGAATCTCAAGGGGAGTAAAAAAATAATAATAATACTGTGGGTAAAACTCAGTCCTTCTCGTTGCATCGTGAACCGACTGCTTGATTCTCTTTGGTAACGTAGAGCAGAAGGAGAGAGTCGCGTTTTACAGTTGACAATACAACAAAAAACAAAGCTATTCCTTCTCCTCCTCCTTTTCCTCCTTCTCCTTCTTCTCCTTCTTCTGCTCCTTCTCCTCCTCCCCCTTCTTCTGCTCCTCCTTCTCCTTCTCCTCCTCCTCCTCCTCCTTCTTCTCGTTCTCCTCCTTCTTCTCCTCTTCCTCTTCCTCCTCCTCCTCCTCTTCCTCCTCCTCCTTCTCCTCCTCCTTCTTCTTCTCCTCCTTCTTCTGCTCCTCCTCCTCCTTCTCTTCTTTCTTCTGCTCCTCCTTCTCCTCCTCCTTCTCTTCCTTCTTCTCTTCTTTCTCCTCCTCCTCCTCCTTCTTCTGCTTCTCCTCCTCCTCCTCCTCCTCCTCCTCCTCCTCCTCCTCCTCCTTCCTGCACTGATGATGTTCCCTAGTTGGGTAATGAAATGTTTGCAATTAGAAAAGAATCATACTCAGAGAGCACCAAGGACCCCGCAGTCCTCCTTTTCCTCCTCCACATCACAAACCCTCTCCCTTCCTCCTCCTCCTTTTACTCTTCCTCCTCCCCTTCCCTCCTCCTCCTCCTCCTCCTCCTCTTCCTCTTCCTTCTCCTCCTTCTCTTCCTCCTCCTCCTCCTCCTCCTCCATATTAGATGATAGATGAACTTTCCATGCGCAATATGACAGGGCACTGCGATGATTTGATTGTAAAGAAATTTTAAAAAACGAACGGGGATCAAATGGCAAAAGGTCTATTTCAAGGAAAAATAAATGGGCAGCGACGAAGGGGAAATGTGATTGGATGATAACAGTTTGCAAAAATAGAGATGAGCAATTTAAACAAAGTGTGAATTAGAACAGGGACAGACGGGGAAGGGAGAATGGTTTTCCAAGCATCGAGAATTGCGCAAGTTTGAATCGGTTTCGGCTACCTTTCCTTTTTGTTTATTATAGTTTCCTAGTTCACTACGTTTCTTAGCTTGCTCTTCGTTATTTGGTTCCTTGGTTCCTGATCTGTTATTTCCCTGAAATAGTTGACACTACATTACTCACCCTGAAAGAGAACAGAACGGTGGGTCTGGATGCATTTATAAAGCCTGTCTATAAAAACGGAATAAAATGAACATCAGGTTGCTCAAATCATAGCCTGGTGTTAATACAGAGAGTGCAGAGCTGCCAGAATGTTGAACATTTTAATTGGGTGCTATTTCAGTGAAAATACTGGTTTGCGCTGAATTTTTCCCACCTTGCCTTTACTCTGTCAGGACTGGGAACCACGAAGGATCCTTGCAAAGGAAGACGCTTCTAGTGATTTACGAGGTGGAAATGTGAAAGAGATTGTATTAAAAATGCATGATCAATGGTGTTTGACTTGGCTCCAGTGAGAACTGATTCTTTTTGCCTTCCCTGGATAATGACTTCTGTTAGTAATAAGGGGGAGGAAGAACACTTTTACAGAGTGAATTTAATTGCAAAGGATAGGAATGGGTCGAACTGGAAGAAAATATATACAATGTGGACACTTGTTAAGCGGAGCGCAATTAAGGGGGCCTCCTGCACAGATGTGCTGAAGTGCACATCTGCAAAACAGTGGGCGGGGGGAAAATACAGAATACAGAATACCAGATTTGGAAGGGACCTTGGAGGTCTTCTAGTCCAACCCCCTGCTCAAGCAGGAGACCCTATTTCATTTTGGACAAGTGGCTGTCCA
>NW_015389453.1:14239-15666 GCF_001527695.2 Protobothrops mucrosquamatus | reverse complement strand
CCATCACTGGAGGCTTTCAAGAAGAGACTGGACAACCATTTGACCAAGATAGTATGAAGTCTCCTGTCTTGAGTGGGGTGTTGGATCTCTAGAAGACCTTGTAGCCTACGATTCTATATTCTAACCCTCAAGTGATGTTAGCTGAACAGATAAAGGAGTTCTCATTTTGTTTTTCCTGTGTGAAATGAGCTTCTTTCTGGAAAGAGCAGCAAAGAAGTTGGATGCTCTGATTTTTCTTGGTTCCTTCACACCTTCCTGCATCGCTTGACACAAAGGAAAGGAAAGGGATACGGCAATCTGTTCATCCGTGGCGTACTCATTCATTACTTGCTTCCGAAAATGGGAGGAAGCAGCCAGGTGTGAAAGACCAGGTCCACACCTGAAAGTCCAATTAAACTGATTTATTGCTAACTTGTCAAGACTGAAATCCTGGCAGCTACCATGCCCGGGCGTAAGAATCTTCTCCACTAATGGTTCGCACCTGTTTGGAGTTAGATGCGACTCAACAGAATTCAAGAGAGTTGGGTTTAGCCTGCTTGTGGCTACATAGGGATGCTAGGCTGATTCCTCTTTTGACTCCACCGTCCTACAGAAGCAAGTTCACTGCATGCCCAAGTCTTTTATCACATCCCCGCGGCTTTGTCATGTACTTCCTCCTCATTTGTCCGCATCAAGTCTTTCTCTTCATTTCATCTTCCCGTGAGCTAACTCAGTGCGTGCTTCTTAAATTGCTTCTGAACAACCTGTTTATCAATCTGAGTATCTTGGGAGTAATGGACTGAGTCTGGCTTGGTGGCCTGTGTCTATTGGATTTGCCTGAAGAAAAAAGAGCTCCCTAATGGAGCCATGGAGGAGAGAAAAAGCACTCACACACGATAGCAAAAAGAAGGAAAGGCTTAAATTGGGGTTTGTACAGACTCTACTGATATCCTTGGTGGTGTTATAGACAGAAAAGTTCTACGGAGGTTCTCAGTCATCCAGGTCAAAGGTGCTTTTTCAAAAGGCAACCGGTTGTAGAGACATCTAGTTTTACTGGGCAGCCTTACAAAAGTGTGTCCCATTGGTGTCGTCTTTGATTTCATTTAAAATTCTCACTCTAGTTACAACTCTTCCAAGTTGGGTCCCGCTCTAGTTTGTGTTTGACTCAAATGTTGACCTCTAGCATTTGCTTGGCCTACACCCTGAAGATTTCTTGACCAGATTTTTACAAAGCTGGTTGTCCTTGCCTTAATAATAATAATAATAATAATAATAATAATAATAATAATAATAATAATAATAATAATAATAATAATAATAATAATAATAATAATAATAATAATAATAATAATAAAGTTGGAAGGGACCTTGGAGGTCATCGAGTCCAACCCCCTGCTCAGGCAGGAACCCTACACCATTTCAGACAAATGGCCGTCCAGTCTCTTCTT